>NW_027596644.1:0-194000 GCF_964194155.1 Cetorhinus maximus
GGGAGTGAGTTAAAGAACGGAATCTCATCGAGGGGAATGAGGGGTTTATATATAGAATAATAGATAACGGGAGAGAGTTACAGACTGGAATCTAATTGAAGGGTGCAGTGGTTTTATATACAGAAAAATAGATACCCGGGAGTGAGTTACAGACTGGAATCTAATCGAGGGGTTCAGGGCGTTTATATATAGAATAATCGATACCCGGGAGTGAGTTACAGACAGGAATCTAATCGAGTGCTTCCGGGGGTTTATATATAGAATCATAGATACCCGGGATTGAGTTACAGGCTGGAATTTAATTAAGGGGTGCAGGGGGTTTATATATAGAATAATCGATGCCCGGGATTGAGTTACAGACTCGAATCTAATCGAAGGGATCAGGGGGTTTATATATAGAATAATCGATACCTGGGATTGAGTTACAGACTGGAATCTAATCGAGGGGTTCAGGGGGTTTATATATAGAATAATAAATACCTGGGATTGAGTTACAGACTGCAATCTAATCGAGGGGTTCAGTGGGTTTATATAGAGAATAATAGATACCCGGGAGTGAGTTACAGACTGGAATCTAATTGAGGGGTGCAGGGGGTTTATATAGAGAATAATAGATACCCGGGATTGAGTTACAGACTGGAATCTAATTGAGGGGTGCAGGGGGTTTATATAGAGAATAATAGATACCCGGGAGTGAGTTACAGACTGGAATCTAATTGAGGGGTGCAGGGGGTTTATATATAGAATAATAGATAACCGGGTTTGAGTTACAGACTGGAATCACGAACAGTTGAAAATATCATTTTTCTTGTGATGTGCTGAAGTGCAGGTTACAGAGGCTGATTCATGGAATGGGTAGTGTGAGTTTTTAACCAGCTTTATCCCAAATATCAAATTTAATTTCTCATTGGAACTGTTTGATGTTTTCTTAGTCTTGACACAAATGGATAGGGACTCTTTGGACCCTCACTGTTTGCAGCTTTTCACCATTTATAATGTAACCTGTTCCATCCTTTTTAAAGTGGGCAGCCACACATTTGCCTATAATGAAATCCATCTTTCACTATTTCACTCATTCACTTAAGGTGTACATATCTCTTTGGCATTTTAAGTGCAGGTTACAGATTGGATTGGAACTTTATGCTTTAAGAATCATTAACCAAGTTTCACAGAGTTAAACATCAAAACTGACATTCTGAAACAGGAGAGGGCCCCACAACTTCAATTCTGTGATTCTCTAGCACCTCATGATCTGTATCTTACAATATGTCTGCCCCCTTCATGTCTCTGATGACTTGGGAAAGTCTTTCAGACATTGGGGAACCATTTCTGTCAATCGGGATATTTCCTTTGAAGCATTTCATTGTCTTGGGACATTTACAGTAAACGGCTCCTTCAAAGGACATCATTAAAATTCACTCTTTAATCATCCAAATCCTTTTGCCCATTCAGACACCCTGGCCCTACATCCTTATTGTTTCAAAGCTAACTTACATTTCACAATGTAGGAATGTGTGAATGCAAACACTTTCTTCACACCTTTCCACAATACTAAGGCTCACATTATTCAGGGTGAAATTTTCAAGACAACATTCATCAACTGACAGATTTCCAGCTCCAGCTAATTGTAGATTTTTATTTTTAATTTTGGGATAACAGGACTGAAATTGTATAGCATCCCAGTGTGAGATTTAAACTCCTGTTTATTTCAATCTTTAGCTCAGGAATTCACATTAAAACATGCAGAGAATTGAAACCTTCCTCATACAGTTGCCTGTTTGTTCCAGTGTTGGTATATTCCCTCTTTCTCTTGCGTTTTCACTAGTCTGAAGAAATTGAATTGTTGACATTGGATAATCATCCCTTTCCCATGAAAATGTAAACTCCTGGGAAACTGCAACAGACACAATCTTATGCAGTGATCAAAATCCTGCACCTTTATTCATCAATCCCATTTCCTATCTCTGTAGAAACTCCCTTCCACTGACAGATTCTGAGATCCATACTCAATCTCAAAAACCACCGCAGAAAAGTGACTGCTTATTTTAAACAGTAAATCTGAACTATTTGAAGTTCTGACTCAGTCACAGAATCGCAGAAATTTTGACTCTGTGGGATGAAAATTATCAGAATAACTTTGCAACATACAGGTAACCTGTAGTGACAGGAGGATACTTGTCTGTTCAAAAGGGATTCGATAAGATGCCTCACAAAGTTTGTTACTCAGGACAAGAGCTCATACATTCCCTAATCTCCCCACCCAGTTCCTCTCAGGATTTGACAATTTGATCAAGTCACCCCTGATGCTACTAAATTTCAGGGAATACAACCCGAGTTTGTGCAATCTCACTTTGCAATTTAACCCTTGGAATCCAGGTCTCATTCTGGCAAAGCTGTGATGCACTTGAACTGTCTCAACTGTCCCTGGAGTGTCGGATTAACCCGGGTCAAACGCATACACCCAGGTCAGGTTCAAGACTCACCTGTCTCACTCGCTGAGACGCTCTTGTATCAATGGCCTTATTGTAGTCGGATGCCGCGTTGGGAGCAGGACAGGTAGACGGGATTAGGATGACTGCTCATGTGGAGGGTAAACACGAGGAATCTATCAGAGAATCAGAACAGACCAGGGAGAATCAAACAAGGAAACTCATGTTCAATTTATTAGGCCTGATTTGTGGATTGTTTTTGTTTTGGGTGAGAATGTTGCCAACAAACACTCCCAGAGATGATGCAGCAGGGGCTAGATACAGAGTAAAGCTCCCTCTATACTGTCCCCATCAAACACTCCCAGGACAGGTACAGCACGGGGTTAGATACAGAGTAATGCATCCTCTACACTGTCCCCATCAAACAATCCCAGGACAGGAACTGGACAGGATAAGATACTGAGTAAAGCTCCCTCTACACTGTCCCCATCAAGCACTCCCAGGGCAGGTACAGGACAGGGTTATATACGGAGTAAAGCTCCCACTAAACTGTCCCCATCAAACACTCCCAGGACAGGTACAGCACGGTGTTAGATACAGAGTAAATCTCCCTCTACACTGTAACCATCAAACACTCCCAGTGCAGGTACAGTACGGGGTTAGATACAGACTAAAGCTTATTCTACACGGTCCTCACCAAACACTCCCAGGACAGGTACAGCACGGGGTTAGATACAGATTAAAGCTCCCTCTAAACTGTCCCCATCAAACACTCTCAGGGCAGGTAAAGCACTGGGTTAGATACAGAGTAAAGCTCCCTCTTCACCGTCCCCATCAAACACTCCCAGGACATGTACAGCACGGCGTTAGATACAGAGTAAATCTCCCTCGATACTGTCCCCATCAAACACTCCCAGGACAGGTACAGCACGGGGCTAGATACAGAGTAAAGCTCCCTCGATGCTGTCCCCATCAAACACTCCCAGGACAGGTACAGCACGGGGTTAGATACAGAATAAAGCAACCTCTGCACTGTCCCCATCAAACACTCCCAGGACAGGAACTGGACAGGATTAGATACAGAGTAAAGCTACCTCTACACTTTCCCCATCAAACCCTCCCAGGGCAGCTAAAGCAACGGGTTAAATACAGAGTAATGCTCCCTCTACACTGTCTCCATCAAACGCTCCCAGGGCAGGTACAGCACGGGGCTGGATGCAGAGTAAAGCATCCTCAATACTGTCCCCATCAAACACTCCCTGGACAGGTACAGGACGGGCTTTGATACAGAGTAAAGCTCCCTCTACACTCTGCCCATCACACACTCCCAGGGCAGGTACAGCAAGGGGTTAGATACAGAATAAAGCTCCCTCTGCATTGTCCCCATCAAACACTCCCAGGCCACATACAGCATGGGATTAGATGCAGAGTAAATCTCCCTCTATACTGTCCACATCAAACACTCCCAGTACAGGTACAGCACAATTTAGATACAGAGTAAACCTTCCTCTACACTGTCCCCATCAAACACTCCCAAGACAGGTAAAGCTCGGGGTTAGATACAAAGTAAAGCTCCCTCTACACAGTCCCCCTCAAACACACCTAGGACAGGAACAGGACAGGGCTAGATACAGAGTAAAGCTCGCTCTATTCTCTCCCAATAAAACACTTTCAGGACTGGTACTGGACAGGATTAGATACAGAGTAATGCTCCCTCTGCACTGTCCCCATCAAACACTCCCTGGACAGGAACAGAACAGGGTTAGATACAGAGTAAAGCACCCTCTATACCTTCCCCATCAAACACTCCCAGGACAGGAACAGGACAGGGTTAGATACTGAGTATAGCTACCTCTACACTTGCCCCATCAAACACTCCCAGGGCAGTTAAAGCACTGGGTTAGATACAGAGAAAAGCTCCCTCTGCACTGTCCCCATCAAACACTCCCTGGACAGGAACTGGACAGGGTTAGATACAGAGTAAACCTGCATCTATACTCCCCCCATCAAACACTCCCAGGACTGGTACAGCACGGGGTTAAATACAGAGTAAAGCTCCCCCTACACTGTGGCCATCATACACTCCCAGTGCTGGTACAGCACGGCGTTAGATAAGGAGTAAACCTCCCTCTACACTGTCCCCATCAAACACTCCCAGGACTGGTATTAACATTCAATGGACAGGAGCTGCAAGGGGTCCTGTCTGGGAAGAGAGAGGGAGAGAGAAAGCTGGAGTGACAGAGACACGGAAATGCCACCCCCTCCCCCAGAAACGTCGTGTGTTCCCTGTTGGCAGTTCAGGAAAAGCTGTAGGCCGTTTCTGCACAGGGGGATCCCACAGGCAGCAATGTAATGCTATCCGGATGGGAACAGGGAGACACATTTCCTTCCCCAGCCTCATGCCTGCTGTAACCCTCCCTCTTCCCCCTCTCCCCCCCCCTGGCACCATGTGTGCTCTGAGTCCGGACACATCCCCAGAAAGGCCTAAACTCCGTCTCTTCAAACCGGGAACAAGCTGCTGCTTCCTGGGGGAGACTTTTTGAAATCTCCGTCCCAGCATCGATTTTTACAAACCAGGCGTCCCCGGGAGGGTGTGACTGAGGCTTTTCTGCAGAGACTGGGAGCTGGGCACTGACTCCACACTGGAGACCCTCCCCTAACCACCCCCCAGACCCTGTGTCTCTTCCTCACCCCCAACCCCCTGCCTCTGTTTCACTGTCTTTTCCTGTTTCCCTCAATCTCCCCCCCCTCTCTCTGTTGTAACGTAGGGACACATCCTAGAGAGACTGAATTCAAATGACTGTTCCACCTCCCAATTCATCGCCCTGCCTAAAACACCAGCATTATTCAGGAATTAGCACAAACTTTTACACACTCTCACAGTTAGGACTTGGTAAAGGGCTCCCGAGGGACAAGAAATCAGTCCAATCAGCACATTTTTAATCAATTAACTGGTTGTGGCACAGTATGGAGAGGGACTAAGACAGTGAAGACCCCCGACCCCTTCAGAACCTCAGAAAGACTGAGCGCTTTGCAGTGAATGAATGAATGTTTAAAATGCTCTCATTGTTAGTGAGTCACTTGCTTCACTGTCCCTGGATTCATTTTCGCAATTCAGCCTTTTCTAAAAGATGTGACTGGGAGCTGGGCAGAGTCTACACATTGGAGACCCCCAGATCCTGTGTCTATTCACACCCCCTCCTCTTGTTTTGCAATCTCAGCCCCTCTGTTTCACCTCACTCACTCCCCCCTTACTCTCTCTCTCTCTCTTCCCCCATTGGAGAGACCGAGGGGGAGAGAGGAGACTGAGAATTTGACAGTCAGAGATCGGTGAAGTGAATTAAATTGGCTGCCGGGCCTTTACCTTTCACCGTGACGTGAATTGCTCTCAGACACGGGCCCTGTGCTCTTGGTGAATTAGACCCGGGTACAAGTTCCGGCCTTTTTAATTCCCCGCCCCTGTGAGTGCTGGATAGAAAGGGCACTCTGTAAAGTTCCTGTCTCACCATCGACAAAAATCCACACCACACTGGCCATCTTTTACATTTATAGTTCCACAATCACATCCCCCAGTCAATCAAATAGTTACTAGAGTTGCAACTAAGACAATTTGCACAGCAGGATCCCACGAGCGGTCCCACAATGGAGGGGGAGACCCCCAGACCCTGTGTCTCCTTCCCCTGCCCCCGAGGCCCCAACATCCCCACCCCCTCTCTGTCGAAGTCTCCCTCATTCTGTTCCTCTTTCTCTCTCTCTGCCCCCATCACTCCTCCCTCTGCACCCACCTCTCTCTCTGCCCCCATGTGTACACAGCAAGATCCCACTCCCCACCTGCTCATGACCGGTTAAAAATGTATTGGCTGAGGATAGCGGGACAGTGAGTGGGGAATGGGCCTCACCCCCTCTCTCTCTCCCCCTCCAACACCCTCCCCCACCCCCAATCAAAGTAACGACAAATCACATTGGTGTTTTTATACATTTTATTGAAAGATGAATTATGGACAGAATTGGCTGGAGAGAGAGAGGGAGAGAGGGAACAAGCTGGAGAGACAGAGACTGGGGGCTGCTCTCTCCCCACCCTCACCACCAGCCCGCACCCTCAGATCTACATTAAACTCAATTGAAATGGCTGCTGCCGCTTGCATTTAACCCAGGAAAGCCCGTGGCCCGGCCTGTCTAACACACACCGACATGACTCTGGGGGGTGAGAAGAAGCCTTCGCACAGGCTCCAGGTTCTCATTTCAGGCCCTCTCCCTCTCCCTCTCCCTCTCCCTCTGTGTCCGACTGCTTCACCCTCCATGAACCCATTTCTATCAAGTGTGGTCACTGTTGCAGTTCAGGAAAGGCTGGCGGCCTCTTTGTTTTATTTTTTTACACAGCAGGATCCCATGACTTTCCCAATCTCCACACCTGCTGTGAAAGCCTCTCTCTCCCCGTCTTCCCCGTGGGAATTCCCCAGTCTGGGGGCCATCCCCTCAGTTCCCTCCCTCCCCACCACCACAACCCCCTGAAAGGGCTGAAACTCAAACTGGGGAGCAGCTGGATTCTCTCAGGAGACATTTTCAAATCACTGCCTCGGGATTTCAGTTGGGGTCAAATCCCACTTTCTGGAAGGCCCTGACTGGGAGCTGGGCAGTGACTGCACACGAGGAGCCCTCTCTCTCTCCCCCCGGACCCTGTGTCTTCTCACCTACCCACACCAACTCCGCTCTGTTTTGTTATCTCTCCCCTCTTTCCCCTGACCTCTCCTTTCTCTCTCTCTCACGTGGGGAAAGGCCACAGGCCCCTGTGGGCACAGCAAGATCAGGAGGATGGAGCGAGAGAGAGAAATCCACACACAGAAGCTGCGTAAACTGTATTAAAATGGTTCCCCCTGTCCCACCCATCAGTCTCCAGAAGGTGCTAAACTCCCTGTCTTATTTTGGAATTATAACAAGCTTCTAAACAGCTTCAGGTTTCAGATTTTCAATCTCCTCTTTGTCACACACCAAAGGGTTAATGTGTTTGTGACTAATCGCAAGGCCGGGATATTTTAACCCCAGGGTTTCAAAATCCAGCACCCCATCATCTAACAGAAACCACTTCATCGATGAACCAAAAACCAGGGTCCCTCCCAGATTAAAATTAAACCTCGGGGTCATAAAGAGACACAACTCACGTGGGTGGGTGGGTGGGGGGGGTGTGGAACAGGCCTGAGTCCATCCATCCAAGCTGGGGAACAGCTCCTGCCCATGGATTCATAGTCACATTGCAGTCTTCAAACTCCAAATTCCTGGGGAAAAGAGAGAGGGAAAAGAATTGTCTAAAACACAAAGCAAGAACATTTCTAAACAAAATAGCACAGCAAGAGCCCAGGATTAAACACCCCCCTCCTCCCCTCCCCTCCCCTTCACAATTACACAATCTCTTAGCAACATCCAAATACAAAAATATCTCAGTTATAAACCAGAGGCTAAAACAGATTGAGAGACCTTTCCCATCCCCTGTGTTTCTCTCTGTATCTCTCTTCCTATCTCACTCACATCTCTGTCCCCCTCAATCTCTCTCTATCTCTCTTTGTCTCTCAGAGATGAAAATTAAACCTCGATTGGGGAAATAAACAGACACAACTCATGTGGGTGAAGCCTGTGGACCAGGCCTCAGACTATCCCTCTCTGGAAGAAGCTCCTTGTCATTGTCCCAGACTTTCCCTCTATGGATCCTCACCTTCCAGTTTTCAGAATACAAATTTCTCAGGAGAAAAAGAGATAAAATTGGTTAAAAAGACAAAAGCAAGGACATTTAACTGCATAAATTGAATTAAAATGGTTCCCTTTGTCACCCCATCAGTCTCCAGAAGGTGCTAAACTCCCTCTTTCAGTTTGGGAAGGGGCTGCACATTCCTTTGGGACACTTTTTAAAATTACCATCCCAGGATTTAATTTAAAATCTCATTCTATCTCAGAGGATGTGAGTGGAGGTGGCTTGTGACTACACACTGGAGACCATCAGACCCTGTCTCTCTTTCCCACACCCCCTCCTGTTTTTACACCTCCACTCGCGTCGGCTTCCCTCTCTCTCTGTTTCAATCACTCCCTCCCTTTTCTCTCTCTGCTCCCGTCTCTCACATTCAGGGTAAAGATGGATGCTCCTATCTAGGCCCTTGTCCCTGTCCTCTCTTTCTCCATCCCTCTTTCTCGCTCGTTCTCTCTGTCCATCTTTCTATTTTCCTTCCCTCTGTCTCATGTGCTCTGCATTGAAATGAGAGATGAAATGTTCCTGTCTCCCCATTTAAAATAATGACAAATCACATTGCTGTTTCTGGTCAGTTTTTGTTGATTAAATTTTAAAATGGGCACAACGAGAGCTGGAGAAAGAGAGAGAGAGAGAGAGAAAAGCTGGAGGGAGAAAGACACAGAAAATCACACAGGTAAAACTAAAGTCAGAATGTCAGTAAACTGAACAGTAATGGCCCCTGTGAATCTGATTGAACAGATTCCACTTCATCGCACTGTCTCCCCACCTGTCTTATTTTGCAATTATAACAAGCTTTTAAACAGCTTCAGATTTCAGATTTTTAATCTCCTCTTTGTCACACACCAAAGGGTTAATGTGTTTGTGACTAATCGCAAGTCCGGGATATTATAACCCCAGGGTTTCAAAATCCAGCACCCCATCCTCTAACAGAAACCGCTTCATCGATGCACCAAAAACCAGGGTCCCTCCCAGATTAAAATTAAACCTCGGGGTCATAAAGAGACACAATTCACGTGGGTGGGTGGGGAGGTGTGGAACAGGCCTGAGACCATCCATCCAAGCTGGGGAAAAGCTCCTGCCCATGGATTCATAGTCACATTGCAGTCTGCAAACTCCAAATTCCTGGGGAAAAGAGAGAGGGAAAAGAATTAACTAAATACACAAAGCAAGAACATTTCTAAACAAAATAGCACAGCAAGAGCCCAGGATTCCACCCCCCCTCCTCCCCTCCCCTTCACAGTTACACAATCTCTTAGCAACATCCAAATACAAAAATATCCCAGTTATAAACCAGAGGCTAAAACAGATTGAGGACCTTTCCCATCCCCTGTGTTTCTCTCTGTATCTCTCTTCCTATCTCACTCACATCTCTGTCCCCCTCACTAACTTACTCTCACTCTGTGTCTCAGAGATGGAAATTAAACCTCGATTGGGGTAAGAAACAGACCCAACTCACGTGGGTGAAGCCTGTGGACCAGGCCTCAGTCTATCCCCCTCCCTCCGCACCCTCTTCTCTCTCTGACCCCATCACCCCTCCCTCCGCACTCTCCTTTCCCTCAACTTTTATTTTGAAAGTGTTGTCACTGTTGTGGGGGGCAAGGAACAGGGCGGGGGGGGGTGGGGGTGGAGACCATGTGTACACAGCAAGATCCCACTCCCCACCTGCTCATGACCAGTTAAAAATGTATTGGCTGAGGATAGCGGGACAGTGAGTGGGGAATGGGCCTCACCCCCTCTCTCTCCCCCACCCCCAACACCCTCCCCCACCCCCAATTAAAGTAACGACAAATTACATTGGTTTTCTTATACATTTTATAGAAAGATGAATTATGGACAGAATTGGCTGGAGAGAGAGAGGGAGCGAGGGAACAAGCTATAGATACAGAGACTGGGGGCTGCTCTCTCCCCACCCTCACCACCAGCCCGCACCCTCAGATCTACATTAAACCCAATTGAAATGGCTGCTGCCCTTTCCATTTAACCCAGGAAAGCCCGTGGCCCGGCCTGTCTAACACACACCGACATGACTCTGGGGGGTGAGAAGAAGCCTTCGCACAGGCTCCGGGTTCTCATTTCAGGCCCTCTCCCTCTCCCTCTCCCTCTGTGTCCGACTGCTTCACCCTCCATGAACCCATTTCTATCAAGTGTGGTCACTGTTGCAGTTCAGGAAAGGCTGGCGGCCTCTTTGTTTTATTTTTTTACACAGCAGGATCCCATGACTTTCCCTATCTCCACACCTGCTGTGAAAGCCTCTCTCTCCCCGCCTTCCCCGTGGGAATTCCCCAGTCTGGGGGCCATCCCCTCAGTTCCCTCCCTCCCCACCACCACAACCCCCTGAAAGGGCTGAAACTCAAACTGGGGAGCAGCTGGATTCTCTCAGGAGACATTTTCAAATCACTGCCTCGGGATTTCAGTTGGGGTCAAATCCCACTTTCTGGAAGGCCCTGACTGGGAGCTGGGCAGTGACTGCACACGAGGAGCCCTCTCTCTCTCCCCCCGGACCCTGTGTCTTCTCACCTACCCACACCATCTCCGCTCTGTTTTGTTATCTCTCCCCTCTTTCCCCTGACCTCTCCTTTCTCTCTCTCTCATGTGGGGAAAGGCCACAGGCCCCTGTGGGCGCAGCAAGATCAGGAGGATGGAGAGAGAGAGAGAAATCCACACACAGAAGCTGCGTAAACTGAATTAAAATGGTTCCCCCTGTCCCACCCATCAGTCTCCAGAAGGTGCTAAACTCCCTCTCTTATTTTGGAATTATAACAAGCTTCTAAACAGCTTCAGATTTCAGATTTTCAATCTCCTCTTTGTCACACACCAAAGGGTTAATGTGTTTGTGACTAATCGCAAGGCCAGGATATTTTAACCCCTGGCTTTCAAAATCCAGCACCCCATCATCTAACAGAAACCGCTTCATCGATGAACCAAAAACCAGGGTCCCTCCCAGATTAAAATTAAACCTCGGGGTCATAAAGAGACACAACTCACGTGGGTGGGTGGGGGGTGTGGAACAGGCCTGAGTCCATCCATCCAAGCTGGGGAAAAGCTCCTGCCCATGGATTCATAGTCACATTGCAGTCTTCAAACTCCAAATTCCTGGGGAAAAGAGAGAGAGAAAAGAATTGTCTAAAACACAAAGCAAGAACATTTCTAAACAAAATAGCACAGCAAGAGCCCAGGATTAAACACCCCCCTCCTCCCCTCCCCTCCCCTTCACAATTACACAATCTCTTAGCAACATCCAAATACAAAAATATCTCAGTTATAAACCAGAGGCTAAAACAGATTGAGAGACCTTTCCCATCCCTTGTGTTTCTCTCTGTATCTCTTTTCCTATCTCACTCACATCTCTGTCCCCCTCACTCATTCACTCTCTCACTCTGTGTCTCAGAGATGGAAATTAAACCTCGATTGGGGTAATAAACAGACACAACACACGTGGGTGAAGCCTGTGGACCAGGCCTCAGTCTATCCCCCTCTCTCCGCACACTCCTCTATCTCTGCCTCCATCATCCCTCCCTCCGGACCCTCCTCTTTTCCTTCAATCTTTTATTTTGAAAGTGTGGTCACTCTTGTGGGGGGCAAAGAACAGGGCGGGGGTGGAGACCATGTATACACAGCAAGATCCCACTACACATCTGCTCATGACCAGTTAAAAATGTATTGGCTGAGGATTGCGGGACAGTGAGTGGGGAATGGGCCTCACCCCCATTCTCTCTCCCACCCCCCCACCCTCTCTCCCCACCCCCCACCCCCCCAACACCCTCCCCCAACCCCAATTAAAGTAACAACAAATCACAATTGAGAGGGAACAAGCTGGAGAGGCAGAGACTGGGGGCTGCTCTCTCCCCACCCTCACCACACCACACTGGCCATGTTTTACATTTATAGTTCCCCCTGTCCACCCATCAGTCTCCAGAAGGTGCTAAACTGTCTTATTTTGGAATTATAACAAGCTTTTAACAGCCTCAGGTTTCAGATTTTCAATCTCCTCTTTGCCACACACAAAAGGGTAAATGTGTTTGTGACTAATCGCAAGGCCGGGATATTTTAACCCCAGGGTTTCAAAATCCAGCACCCCATCCTCTAACAGAAACCGCTTGATCGATGCACCAAAAACCAGGGTCCCTCCGAGATTAAAATTAAACATCGGGGTCATAAGGAGACACAACTCACGTGGGTGGGTGGGGGGGATGTGGAACAGGCCTGAGACCATCCATCCAAGCTGGGGAAAAGCTCCTGCCCATGGATTCATAGTCACATTGCAGTCTTCAAACTCCAAATTCCTGGGGAAAAGAGAGAGGGAAAAGAATTGACTAAAACACAAAGCAAGATCATTTCTAAACAAAATAGCACAGCAAGAGTCCAGGATTCCACCCCCACCCCCACCCCCTCTTTCACAGTTACACAACCTCTTAGCAACATCCAAACACAAAAATATCTCAGTTATAAACCAGAGGCGAAAACAGATTGAGAGACCTTTCCCATCCCCTGTGTTTCTCTCTGTATCTCTCTTCCTATCTCATTCACATCTCTGTCCCCCTCACTCATTCACTCTCTCACTCTGTGTCTCAGAGATGGAAATTAAACCTCAATTGGTGTAATAAACAGACACAACTCACGTGGTTGAAGCCTGTGGACCAGGCCTCAGTCTATCCCCCTCCCTCTGCACCCTCCTCTATCTCTGCCTCCATCATCCCTCCCTCCGCAACCTCCTCCTTTCCCTCAATCTTTTATTTTGAAAGTGTGGTCACTCTTGTGGGGGGCAAAGAACAGGGCGGGGGTGGAGACCATGTGTACACAGCAAGATCCCACTACCCACCTGCTCATGACCAGTTAAAAATGTATTGGCTGAGGATTGCGGGACAGTGAGAGGGGAATGGGCCTCACCCCCTCTCTCTCTCTCTTTCCCCCCAACACCCTCCCCCAACCCCAATTAAAGTAACGACAAATCACATTGAGAGGGAACAAGCTGGAGAGGCAGAGACTGGGGGCTGCTCTCTCCCCACCCTCACCACACCACACTGGCCATGTTTTACATTTACAGTTCCATTTATAGTTCCCCCTGTCCACCCATCAGTCTCCAGAAGGTGCTAAACTCCCTTTCTTATTTTGGAATTATAACAAGCTTTTAACAGCCTCAGGTTTCAGATTTTTAATCTCCTCTTTGCCACACAAAAAAGGGTAAATGTGTTTGTGACTAATCGCAAGGCCGGGATATTTTAACCCCAGGGTTTCAAAATCCAGCACCCCATCATCTAACAGAAACCGCTTCATCGATGCACCAAAAACCAGGGTCCCTCCGAGATTAAAATTAAACATCAGGGTCATAAGGAGACACAACTCACGTGGGTGGATGGGGGGATGTGGAACAGGCCTGAGACCATCCATCCAAGCTGGGGAAAAGCTCCTGCCCATGGATTCATAGTTACATTGCAGTCTTCAAACTCCAAATTCCTGGGGAAAAGAGAGAGGGAAAAGAATTGACTAAAACACAAAGCAAGATCATTTCTAAACAAAATAACACAGCAAGAGCCCAGGATTCCATCCCCCCCCATACCGACCCCTTCACAGTTACACAACCTCTTAGCAACATCCAAATACAAAAATATCCCAGTTATAAACCAGAGGCTAAAACAAATTCAGAGACATTTCCCATCCCCTGTGTTTCTCTCTGTATCTCTCTGTATCTCACTCACATCTCTGTCCCCCTCTCTCTCTCTCTCTCTCTCTCTGTCTCTCAGAGATGAAAATTAAACCTCGATTGGGGTAATAAACCGACACAATTCATGTGGGTGAAGCCAGTGGACCAGGCCTCAGACTATCCCCCTCTGGAAGAAGCTCCTTGTCCTAGTCCCAGACTTTCCCTGTATGGATCCTCACCTTCCAGTTTTCAGAATACAAATTTCTCAGGAGAAAAAGAGATAAACTTTGTTGAAAGGACAAAAGCAAGGACATTTAACTGCATAAATTGAATTAAAATAGTTCCCCCTGTCCCCCCCGCCATCAGACTCCAGAACGTGCTAAACTCCCTCTTTCAGTTTGGGAAGGGGCTGCTCATTCCTTTGGGACACTTTTTAAAATTACCGTCCCAGGATTTATTTTAAAATCTCACTCTATCTCAGAGGATGTGAGTGGAGGTGGCTTGTGACTACACACTGGAGACCATCAGACCCTGTCTCTCTTTCCCACACCCCCTCCTGTTTTTACACCTCCACTCCCGTCGGCCTCCCTCTCTCTCTCTGTTTCAATCACTCCCTCTCTTTTCTCTCTCTGCTCCTGTCTCTCACATTCAGGGTAAAGATGGATGCTCCTATCGAGGCCCTTGTCCCTGTCCTCTCTTTCTCCATCCCTCTTTCTCGCTCGTTCTCTCTGTCCATCTTTCTATTTAACTTCCCCCTGTCTCATGTGCTCTGCATTGAAATGAGAGATGAAATGTTCCTGTCTCCCCATTTAAAATAATGACAAATCACATTGCTGTTTCTGGTCAGTTTTTGTTGATTAAAGTTTAAAATGGGCACAAAGACAGCTGGAGAGAGAGAGAGAGGGAGAGAGAAAAGCTGGAGGGAGAAAGACACAGAAAATCACACAGGTAAAACTAAAGTCAGAATCTCAGTAAACTGAACAGTAATGGCCCCTGTGAATCTGATTGAACAGATTCCACTTCATCGCACTGTCTCCCCACCTGTCTTATTTTGCAATTATAACAAGCTTTTTAACAGCTTCAGATTTCACATTTTTAATCTCCTCTTTGTCACACACCAAAGGGTTAATGTGTTTGTGACTAATCGCAAGGCCGGGATATTTTAACCCCAGGGTTTCAAAATCTAGCACCCCATCATCTAACAGAAACCGCTTCATCGATGCACCAAAAACCAGGGTCCCTCCGAGATTAAAATTAAACCTCGGGGTCATAAAGAGACACAACTCACGTGGGTGGGTGGGGGGTGTGGAACAGGCCTGAGTCCATCCATCCAAGCTGGGGAAAAGCTCCTGCCCATGGATTCATAGTCACATTGCAGTCTTCAAACTCCAAATTCCTGGGGAAAAGAGAGAGGGAAAAGAATGGACTAAAACACAAAGCAAGATCATTTCTAAACAAAATAGCACAGCAAGAGCCCAGGATTCCACCCCCACACCCACCCCCTCCCCTTCAAAGCTACACAACCTCTTAGCAACATCCAAATACCAAAATATCCCAGTTATAAACCAGAGGCGAAAACAGATTGAGAGACCTTTCCCATCCCCTGTGTTTTTCTCTGTATCTCTCTTCTTATCTCACTCACACCTCTGCCCCCCTCACTCATTCACTCTCTCACCCTGTGTCTCAGAGATGGAAATTAAACCTCGATTGCGGTAATAAACAGACACAACTCACGTGGGTGAAGCCTGTGGACCAGGCCTCAGTCTATCCCCCTCCCTCCACACCCTCCTCTATCTCTGCCTTCATCATCCCTCTCTCCGCACCCTCCTCCTTTCCCTCAATCTTTTATTTTGAAAGTGTTGTCACTCTTGTGGGGGGCAAAGAACAGGGCGGGGGGGTGGAGACCATGTGTACACAGCAAGATCCCACTACCCACCTGCTCATGACCAGTTAAAAATGTATTGGCTGAGGATTGCGGGACAGTGAGAGGGGAATGGGCCTCACCCCGTCTCTCTCTCCCCTCCCAACACCCTCCCCCAACCCAATTAAAGTAACGACAAATCACATTGAGAGGGAACAAGCTGGAGAGGTAGAGACTGGGGGCTGTTCTCTCCCCACCCTCACCACACCACACTGGCCATGTTTTACATTTATAGTTCCCCCTGTCCACCCATCAGTCTCCAGAAGGTGCTAATTTTGGAATTATAACAAGCTTTTAAACAGCCTCAGGTTTCAGATTTTTAATCTCCTCTTTGCCACACACAAAAGGGTTAATGTGTTTCTGACTAATCGCGAGGCCGGGATATTTTAACCCCAGGGTTTCAAAATCCAGCACCCCATCATCTAACAGAAACCGCTTCATCGATGAACCAAAAACCAGGGTCCCTCCCAGATTAAAATTATAACTAGGGGTCATAAAGAGACACAACTCACGTGGGTGGGTGGGGAGTGTGGAACAGGCCTGAGTCCATCCATCCAAGCTGGGGAAAAGCTCCTGCCCATGGATTCATAGTCACATTGCAGTCTTCAAACTCCAAATTCCTGGGGAAAAGAGAGAGGGAAAAGAATTGACAAAAACACAAAGCAAGAACATTTCTAAACAAAATAGCACAGCAAGAGCCCAGGATTCCATCCCCCCCATACCGACCCCTTCACAGTTACACAAGCTCTTAGCAACATCCAAATACAAAAATATCCCAGTTATAAACCAGAGGCTAAAACAAATTCAGAGACATTTCCCATCCCCTGTGTTTCTCTCTGTATCTCTCTTCCTATCTCACTCACATCTCTGTCCCCCTCTCTCTCTCTCTCTCTCTGTCTCTCAGAGATGAAAATTAAACCTCGATTGGGGTAATAAACAGACACAATTCATGTGGGTGAAGCCTGTGGACCAGGCCTCAGACTATCCCCCTCTGGAAGAAGCTCCTTGTCCTTGTCCCAGACTTTCCCTCTATGGATCCTCACCTTCCAGTTTTCAGAAAACAAATTTCTCAGGAGAAAAAGGGATAAATTTTGTTGAAAGAACAAAAGCAAGGACATTTAACTGCATAAATTGAATTAAAATGGTTCCCTCTGTCCCCCCTCCATCAGTCTCCAGAAGGTGCTAAACTCCCTCTTTCAGTTTGGGAAGGGGCTGCTCATTCCTTTGGGACACTTTTTAAAATTACCGTCCCAGGATTTATTTTAAAATCTCATTCTATCTCAGAGGATGTGAGTGGAGGTGGCTTGTGACTACACACTGGAGACCATCAGACCCTGTCTCTCTTTCCCACACCCCCTCCTGTTTTTACACCTCCACTCCCGTCGGCTTCCCTCTCTCTCCCTGTTTCAATCACTCCCTCCCTTTTCTATCTCTGCTCCCGTCTCTCACATTCAGGGTAAAGATGGATGCTCCTATCTAGGCCCTTGTCCCTGTCCTCTCTTTCTCCATCCCTCTTTCTCGCTCGTTCTCTCTATCCATCTTTCTATTTTCCTTCCCCCTGTCTCATGTGCTCTGCATTGAAATGAGAGATGAAATGTTCCTGTCTCCCCATTTAAAATAATGACAAATCACATTGCTGTTTCTGGTCAGTTTGTGTTGATTAAAGTTTAAAATGGGCACAAAGAGATCTGGAGAGAGAGAGAGGGAGAAAAGCTGGAGGGAGAAAGACACAGAAAATCACAAAGGTAAAACTAAAGTCAGAATGTCAGTAAACTGAACAGTAATGGCCCCTGTGAATCTGATTGAACAGATTCCACTTCATCGCACTGTCTCCCCACCTGTCTTATTTTGCAATTATAACAACCTTTTAAATAGCTTCAGATTTCAGATTTTTAATCTCCTCTTTGTCACACACCAAAGGGTTAATGTGTTTGTGACTGATCGCAAGGCCGGGATATTTTAACCCCAGGCTTACAAAATCCAGCACCCCATCATCTAACAGAAACCGCTTCATCGATGAACCAAAAACCAGGGTCCCTCCCAGATTAAAATTAAACCTCGGGGTCATAAAGAGACACAACTCACGTGGGTGGGTGGGGGGTGTGGAACAGGCCTGAGTCCATCCATCCAAGCTGGGGAAAAGCTCCTGCCCATGGATTCATAGTCACATTGCAGTCTTCAAACTCCAAATTCCTGGGGAAAAGAGAGAGAAAAGAATTGACTAAAACACAAAGCAAGAACATTTCTAAACAAAATAGCACAGCAAGAGCCCAGGTTTCCACCCCACCTCCCCCCCCTTCACAGTCTCACAATCTTTTAGCAACATCCAAATACAAAAATATCCCAGTTATAAACCAGAGGCTAAAACAGATTGAGAGACCTTTCCCATCCCCTGTGTTTCTCGCAGTATCTCTCTTCCTATCTCACTCACATCTCTGTCCCCCTCACTCTCACTCTCTCTCTGTCTCAGGTATGAAAATTAAACCTTGATTGGGGTAATAAACAGACACAACTCACGTGGGTGAAGCCTGTTGACCAGGCCTCAGACTATCCCCCTCTGGAAGAAGCTCCTTGTCCTTGTCCCAGACTTTCCCTCTTTGGATCCTCACCTTCCAGTTTTCAGAATACAAATTTCTCAGGAGAAAATGAGATAAAATTGGTTAAAAAGACAAAAACTAGGACATTTAAAAAAAAACACAACATAGCACAGCAAGATCCCAGAGTTACCACTCTCAAGTCAGTCTCTCAGCAACTTCCCAACACAAGCAAATCACAGTTCAAAAGCAGGTTGAGACACACAGAAACACACACACACACTGAACCAGAGTGGGGAGAGTGTTCACTCTCTCCATAGAGAGAGTGCACAGGGAGTTTGTTGGTTTGGGACTGGTTTGGGAATATCCTGATCCTTATTTATCCTGAGTGAGCTGGATACAGACCCCACCCCCTGATTCTCGCACATGTTTGGAATGTCACTCACTCTATCCCCTAGGAGCCCTGTCCATTGAATGTTAATCAGCGGACAGGACCCCTTGCTGATCCTGTCCTTTGAATGTTAATCCCCGGACAGGACCCCTTGCTGATCCTGTCCTTTGAATGTTAATAACAGGACAGGACCCCTTGCTGCTCCTTTCCACTGAGGGTTAACTCCAGGACAGACATGGTTTCAACAAGGGCCTGTCTTTATTTTTGGCTTAATAATACATCTATATTTCTTTCCCCTGTTGGTTGTGTTACTCCAGTTACAAACCCTGATCTCACACAAAATCCCAAAACACTGGCAGTAATCGCAGTCCCCAACCCACTCTCACTCTCACCTCAACCCACTCTTCCTCTCTTTCCAGAGTATAGAATCTGTTATTCTATATATCAACTCCCCAAACCCCTCGATTAGATTCCAGTCTGTAACATACTCTCGTGTATCTATGATTCTATATATAAACCCTCTGAACACCTCGATTATATTCCAGACTGTAACTCACTCCCGGGTAACTGTTATTCTATATATAAAACCCCCGAACCACTCGATGAGATTCCAGTCTGCAACTCAAGCCCGGGAATCTATTATTCAATATATAAACCCCCGAAACCCTCGATTGCATTCCACTCTGTAACTCAATCCCGGGAATCAATTATTCTACATATAAACCCCCTGAACCCCTCGATTAGATTCCAGTCTGTAACACAATCCCCCGGATCAATTATTCTACATATATACCCCCTGAACCCCTCGTTTAGATTTCAGTCTGTAACTCACTCCGGGGAATCTGTTATTCTATATATAAACCACCCCGAACCCCTCAATTAGATTCCAGTCTGTAACATACTCTCGGATATCTATGATTCTATATATAAACCCTCTGAGCCCGTCGATTATATTCCAGTCTGGGACTCACTGGGAGTGTTTGATGTAGACAGTGTAGAGGGAATTTTATTCTGTATCTAAACCCGTGCTGTACCAGCCCTGGGAGTGTATGATGTCCACAGTGTAGGGGGAGCTTTACTCTGTATTTAACCCCGTGCTGTACCAGTCCTGGGACTGTTTGATGGGGAGAGTATAGAGGGAGGTTTACTCTGTATCTAACCCTGTCCTGTTCCTGTCCAGGAGTGTTTGATTGGGACAGTGCAGAGGGAGCTTTACTCTGTGTCTAACCCCGTGCTGTAACTGTCCTGGGAGTATTGATGGGGACAGTATAGAGGGAGCTTTACTCTAAATCTACCCCGTGCTGTACCTGTCCTGGGAGTGTTTCATGGGTACAGTATCGAGGGATCTTTACTCTGTATCTAACCCCGTGCTGTTCCTGTCCTAGGAGTGTTTGATGGGTACAGTATTGAGGGAGCTTTACTCTGTATCTAACCCCGTGCTGTACCTGTCCTGGGAGTGTTTGATGGGGACAGTATCGAGGGAGCTTTAATCTGTATCTAACCCCGTGCTTACCTGTCTTGGGAGTGCTTGATGGGGACAGTATCGAGGGAGCTTTACTCTGTATCTAACCCCGTGCTGTACCTGTCCTGGGAGTGCTTGATGGGGACAATATCGAGGGAGCTTTATCCATATCTAACCCCGTGCTGTACCTTTCCTGGGAGTGTTTGATGGGGACAGCATCGAGTGAGCTTTACTATGTATCTAACCCCGTGCTGTACCTGTCCTGGGAGTGTTTGATGGGGACAGTATCGAGGGAGCTTTACTCTGTATCTAGCCCCTGCTGCATCCTTTCTGGGAGTGTTTGTTGGCAACATTGTCGCCCAAAACAAAAACAATCCACAAATCAGGCCTAATAAATTGAACATCAGTTTCCTTGTTTGATTCTCCCTGGTCTGTTCTGATTCTCTGATAGATTCCTCATGTTTACCCTCCACATGAGCAGTCATCCTAATCCCGTCTACCTGTCCTGCTCCCAACGCGGCATCCGACTACAATAAGGCCAGTGATACAGGAGCGTCTCAGCGAGTGAGACAGGTGAGTCTTGAACCTGACCTGGGTGTATGTGAGTGACCCGGGTTAATCCGACACTCCAGGGACAGTTTAGACAGTTCGAGTGCATCACAGCTTTGCCAGAATGAGACCTGGATTCCAAGGGTTAAATTGCAAAGTGAGATTGCACCAACTCGGGTTGTATTCCCTGAAATTTAGTAGCATCAGGGGTGACTTGATCAAATTATCAAATCCTGAGAGGAACTGGGTGGGGAGATTAGGGGAATGTATGAGCTCTTGTCCTGAGTAACAATCTTTGTGAGGCATCTTATCGAATCCCTTTTGAACAGACAAGTATCCACCTGTCACTACAGGTTACCTGTATGTTGCAAAGTTATTCTGATAATTTTCATCCCACAGAGTCAAAATTTCTGCGATTCTGTGTCTGAGTCAGAACTTCAAATAGTTCAGATTCACTGTTTAAAATAAGCAGTCACTTTTCTGTGGTGGTTTTTGAGATTGAGTATGGATCTCAGAATCTGTCAGTGGAAGGGAGTTTCTACAGAGATAGGAAATGGGATTGATGAATAAAGGTGCAGGATTTTGATCACTGCATAAGATTGTGTCTGTTGCTGTTTCTAGACAATCACAGAATTGAAGTTGTGGGGCCCTCTCCTGTTTCAGAATGTCAGTTTTGATGTTTAA
Organism: Cetorhinus maximus; assembly: GCF_964194155.1. Taxonomy (NCBI): domain Eukaryota; kingdom Metazoa; phylum Chordata; class Chondrichthyes; order Lamniformes; family Cetorhinidae; genus Cetorhinus; species Cetorhinus maximus. Next base: position 21,349 of record NW_027596644.1, read on the forward strand.
CTGTGTGAAACTTGGTTAATGATTCTTAAAGCAGAAAGTTCCAATCCAATCTGTAACCTGCACTTCAAATTCCAAAGAGATATGTACACCTTAAGTGAATGAGTGAAATAGTGAAAGATGGATTTCATTATAGGCAAATGTGTGGCTGCCCACTTTAAAAAGGATGGAACAGGTTACATTATAAATGGTGAAAAGCTGCAAACAGTGAGGGTCCAAAGAGTCCCTATCCATTTGTGTCAAGACTAAGAAAACATCAAACAGTTCCAATGAGAAATTAAATTTGATATTTGGGATAAAGCTGGTTAAAAATTCACACTACCCATTCCATGAATCAGCCTCTGTAACCTGCACTTCAGCACATCACAAGAAAAATGATATTTTCAACTGTTCTTGATTCCAGTCTGTAACTCAATCCCGGATATCTATTATTCTCTATATAAACCCACTGAACCCCTCGATTAGATTGCAGTCTGTAACTCAATCCCAGGTATTTATTATTCTATATATAAACCCCCTGAACCCCTCGATTAGATTCCAGTCTGTAACTGACTCCCGGGTAACTGTTATTCTATATATAAACCACCCCGAACCCCTCCATTAGATTCCAGTCTGTAACTCACTCCCGGGTAACTGTTATTCTATATATAATCCCCCTGAACCCCTCGATGAGATTCCACTCTGTAACTCACTCCCGTTGTGTTATTCTATGTATAAACCATACCAAATCCCTCCATTAGATTCTGTTCTGTAACTCACTCCCGGGTATCTGTTATTCAAAATAAAAACCAACCCAACCCCCTCTTTTAGATTCCAGTCTGTAACTCACTCCCGGGTGCCTGTTGTTCTATATATAAACCACCCCAAACTCTTCGATTTGATTCCAGTCTGTAACTCACACCCGGGAAGCTGTTATTCTACGTATAAACCCCCCGAAACTCTCGATGAGATTCCAGTCTGTAACTCACTCCCGGGTACCTGTTATTCTATATATAAACCCCCTGAACCCCTCGATTAGATTCCAGTCTGTAACTCACGCCCGGGTATCTGTTATTCTATATATAAACTCCCCGAACCCCTCGATTAGATTCCAGTCTGTAACTCACTCCCGGGTTTCTGTTATTCTATATATAAACCCCCTGAACCCCTCGATTAGATTCCAGTCTGTAACTCACTCCCGGGTTTCTGTTATTCTATATATAAACCCCCAGATCTCCTCGATTAGATTCCAGTCTGTAACTCACTCCCGGGTATCTGTTATTCTAAATATAAACCAACCCGAACCCCTCAATTAGATTCCAGTCTGTAACTCCCTCCGGGGGAATCTGTTATTCTATATATAAACCCCCTGAACCCCTCGATTAGATTCCAGTCGGTAACTCATTCTCACCAATCTGATTATCTATATTTAAACCATCCCGAAAAGCACTGTTAGATTCGAATTTGTAGCTCACTCCCGGGTATCTGTTAGCCTATATAAAAACACCCCACACTCCTCAATTAGAATCCAGTCTGTAAATCACACCCGGGTATCTGTTATTCTATATATATATATCTGTTATTCTATATATATATATCTGTTATTCTATATATATATATATCTGTTATTCTATATATTCTATATATAGGGAGCTTTACTCTCTATCTAGCCCCGTGCTGTACCTGCCCTGGGAGTGTTTGATGGGGACCGTGTAGAGGGAGCTTTACTCTGTATCTAACCCCGTGCTGCACTTGTCCTGGGAGTGTTTGATGGGGACAGTGTAGGGGGAGCTTTACTCTGTATCTAACCCCGTGCTGTACCAGTACTGGGAGTGTTTGATGGGGATAGTATAGAGGGAGCTTTACTCTGTATCTAACCCTGAGCTGTACCATTCCTGGGAGTGTTTGATGGAGACAGTGCAGAGGCAGCTTTACTCTGTACCTAACCCCATGCTGTACCTGCCCTGGGAGTGTATGATGGCCACAGTGTAGGGGTAGATTTACTCTGTATCTAAACCCGTGCTGTACCAGTCCTGGGAGTGTTTGATGGGGAGAGTATAGAGGGAGGTTTACACTGTATCTAACCCTGTGCTGTACCGGACATGGGAGTGTTTGATGCAGACAGTGTAGAGGGAGCTTTACTCTGTATCTAACCCAGTGCTTTTCCTTCCCTGGGAGTGTTTGATGGAGAAAGTGTAGAGGTAGCTTTACTCTGTATCTAACCCTGTCCTGTTCCTGTCCTGGGAGTGTTTGATGGGGACAGTATAGATGGAGCTTTACTCTGTAACTAACCCAGTGCTGTACGTGCCCTGGAAGTGTTTAATGATGAAAGTCCATTGGGACCTTTATTCTGTATCTAAACCCGTGCTGTACCTGGCCTGGGAGTGTTTGATGGGGACGGTGTAGAGGGAGCTTTACTCTGTATCTAACCCTGTGCTGTACCTGTCCTGGGAGGGTTTGATTGGGACAGTTTAGAGTGAGCTTTACTCTGTATATAACCCTGTCCTGTAGCTGCCCTGGGAGTGCTTCATGGGGACTGTGTAGAGGGAGCTTTAATCTGAATCTTACCCCGGGCAGTACCAGTCCTGGGAGTTTTAGATGGGGACAGGTTAAAGGGAGATTTACTCTGTATCTAACCCTGTGCTGTAACTGCCGTGGGAGTGTATGATGGGCAAAGTGTAGGGGGAGTTTTTCTCTGTTTCTGACCCCGAGCTGTACGAGTCCTGGGAGTGTTTGATGGGCAAAATATCGAGGGATCTTTACTCTGTATCTAACCCCTTGCTGTACCAGACCTGGGAGTGTTTGATGGGGACAGTGTAGAGGAAGTTTTACTCTGTATCTAACCCCGTAATGTACCTGCAATGTGAGTGTTTGATGGGGACGGTGTAGAGGGAGCTTCACTCTGTATCTAACCCTGTGCTGTACCTGTACTGGGAATTTTAGATGGATACATTATAGAGTGAAATTTTCTCTGCATCTAACCCCGTGCTGTACCTGTCCTGGGAGTGTTTGATGGAGACAGTATCGAGGAAGTTTAACTCTGTACCTAACCCCGTGCTGTACCTGTCCTGGGAGAGTTTGATGGGGACAGTGTAGAGAAAGCTTTACTCTGTATCAAACCCTCTACTGTATCTGCCCTGGGATTGTTTGATGGGGATGGTGTAAGGTAGATTTACTCTGCATCTAACTCTGTCCTGTACCTGCCCTGTGAGTGCTTGATGGGGACAGTGAAGACTGAGCTTTACTCTGTATCTAACTCTGTGCTGCACCAGTCCTGGGAGTGTTTGATGGGGACAGTTTAGAGGGAAATTTAGACAGTATCTAACCCCGTGCTGTACTTTCCCTGGGAGTGTACGATGGGCACAGTGTGGGGGGAGCTTGACTCTGTATCTAACCCCGTGCTGTACAAGTCATGGGAGTGTTTGATGGGGTCAGTATAGCGGGAGCTTTACTCTGTATCTAACCCCGTGCTGTACCAGTCCTGGGAGTGTTTGATGGCGATAGTGTAGAGGGAGCTTTACTCTGTATCTAACCCCTTGCTGTAACAGTCCTGGGAGTGTTTGATGGGGAAAGTATAGAGGGAGTTTTACACTGTATCTAACCCTGTGCTGTACCGGACCTGGGAGTGTTTGATGGGGACAGTGTAGAGGGAGCTTTACTTTGTATCTAACCGCGTGCTGTACATGTCCTGGGAGTGTTTGATGGGGACAGCTTAGAGGGAAATTTAGACAGTATCTAACCCCGTGCTGTACTTTCCCTGGGAGTGTACGATGGGCACAGTGTGGGGGGAGCTTGACTCTGTATCTAACCCCGTGCTGTACCAGTCATGGGAGTGTTTGATGGGGTCAGTATAGCGGGAGCTTTACTCTGTATCTAACCCCGTGCTGTACCAGTCCTGGGAGTGTTTGATGGCGATAGTGTAGAGGGAGCTTTACTCTGTATCTAACCCCTTGCTGTAACAGTCCTGGGAGTGTTTGATGGGGAAAGTATAGAGGGAGTTTTACACTGTATCTAACCCTGTGCTGTAGGGGACCTGGGATTGTTTGATGGAGTCAGTATAGAGGGAGCTTTTCTCTGTATCTAACCCAGTGCTTTTCCTGCCCTGGGAGTGTTTGATGGGGAAAGTGTAGAGGTAGCTTTACACTGTATCTGACCCTGTCTTGTTCCCGTCGTGGGAGTGTTTGATGGGGACAGTATAGAGGGAGCTTTACTCTGTATCTAAACCAGTTCTGTTCCTGTCCAGGGAGTGTTTGAAGGGGACAGTGCAGAGGGAGCTTTACTCTGTATCTAACCCTGTGCTGTACCTGTCCTGGGAGTGTTTGATGGGGACAGTATAGAGGGAGCTTTACTCTGTATCTAACCCTGTGCTGTACTTGCCCTGGGAGTGTTTGATGATGACAGTGCAGTATGACCTTTATTCTGTATATAAACCCGTGCTGTACCTGGCCTGGGAGTGTTTGTTGGGGACGGTATAGTGGGAGATTTACTCTGTATCTAACACCGTGCTGTACCTGTCCTGGGAGTGTTTGATGGGGACAGTGTAGAGGAAGTTTTACTCTGTATCTAACCCCGTGATGTACCTGCACTGGGAGTGTTTGATGGGGATGGTGTAGAGGGAGCTTTACTCTGTATCTAACCCTGTGCTGTACCTGTCCTGGGAGGGTTTGATGGGGAAGTTTAGAGGGAGCTTTACACTGTATCTAACCCCGTGCTGTACCAGTCTTGTGAGAGTTTGATGGGGAGAGTATAGATGGAGGTTTACCCTGTATCTAACCCTGTGCTGTAGCGGACCTGGTAGTGTTTGATGGAGACAGTGTAGAGGGAGCTTTACTCTTTATCTAACCCGATGCTTTTCCTGCCCTGGGAGTGTTTCATGGGGAAAGTGTAGAGGGAGCTTTACTCTGTATCTAACCCTCTTCTGTTCTTGTCCAGGGAGTGTTTTATGGGAACAGTATTGAGGGAGCTTTACTCTGTATCTAACCCAGTGCTGTACGTGCCCTGGGAGTGTTTGATGATAACAGTGCAGTGGGCCCTTTATTCAGTATCTAAATCCGTGCTGTAGCAGGCCTGGGAGTTTTTGATGGGAACGGTGTAGTGGGATATTTACTTTGTATCTAAAACCTTGCTGTACCTGTCCTGGGAGTGTTTGATGGGGACAGTGTAGAGGAAGTTTTACTCTGTATCTAACCCCGTAATGTACCTGCACTGTGAGTGTTTGATGGGGACGGTGTAGAGGGAGCTTTACTCTCTATCTAACCCCGTGCTGCACCTGTCCTGGGAGGGTTTGATGGGGACAGTTTAGAGTGAGCTTTACTCTGTATATAACCCTGTCCTGTAGCTGCCCTGGGAGTGCTTCATGGGGACTGTGTAGAGGGAGCTTTACTCTGAATCTTACCCCGGGCAGTACCAGTCCTGGGAGTTTTAGATGGAGACAGGTAAAGGGAGATTTACTCTATATCTAACCCTGTGCTGTAACTGCCGTGGGAGTGTATGATGGGCACAGTGTAGGGGGAGTTTTTCTCTGTTTCTAACCCCGGGCTGTACTAGTCCTGGGAGTGTTTGATGGGTACAGTGTCGAGGGAGTTTTACTCTGTATCTAACCCTGTGGTGTACCTGTACTGGGAATTTTAGATGATAACATTATAGAGGGAAATTTTCTCTGGATCTAACCCCGTGCTGTACCTGTCCTGGGAGTGTTTAATGGGGACAGTGTAGAGGAAGCTTTACTCTGTATCAAACCATCTACTTTATCTGCCCTGGGAATGTTTGATGGGGACGGTGTAGAGGTAGATTTACTCTGCATCTAACTCTGTCCAGTACCTGCCCTGTGAGTGCTTGATGGGGACAGTGTAGACTGAGCTTTACTCTGTATCTAACTCTGTGCTGCACCAGTCCTGGGAGTGTTTGATGGGGACAGTATAGAGGGAGCTTGACTCTGTATCTAACCCCGTGCTGTACCAGTCCTGGGAGTGTTTGATGGCGATAGTGTAGAGGGAGCTTGACTCTGTATCTAACCCCTAGCTGTACCAGTCCTGGGAATGTTTGATGGGGAGAGTATAGAGGGATGTTTACACTGTATCTAACCCTGTGCTGTACCGGACCTGGGAGTGTTTGATGGGGACAGTGTAGAGGGAGCTTTACTCTGTATCTAACCCCGTGCTGTACCTGTCCTGGGAGTGTTTGATGGGCACAGATTAGTGGGAAATTTTCTCTGCATCTAACCCCGTGCTGTACCTGCCCTGTGTGTGTATGTTGGGCACAGTGTAGGGGGCGCTTTACACGGTATCTAAACCCGTGCTGTACCTGCCCTGGGATTGTTGGATGGGGAGAGTATAGTGGGAGGTTTACACTGTATCTAACCCTGTGCTGTAGGGGACCTGGGAGTGTTTGATGGAGACAGTGTAGAGGGAGCTTTACTCTGTATCTAACCCTGTCCTGTTCCTGTCCTGGGAGTTTTTGATAGGGAAAGTGTAGAGGTAGCTTTACTCTGTATCTGACCCTGTCCTGTTCCTGTCCTGGGAGTTTTTGATGGGGAAAGTGTAGAGGTAGCTTTACTCTGTATCTGACCCTGTCCTGTTCCCTTCCTGGGAGTGTTTGATGGGGACAGTATCGAGGGAGCTTTACTCTGTATCTAACCCTGTTCTGTTCCTGTCCAGTGAGTGTTTGATGGGGAAAGTATCGAGGGAGCTTTACTCTGTATCTAGCCCCTGCTGCATCCTTTCTGGGAGTGTTTGTTGGCAACATTCTCGCCCAAAACAAAAACAATCCAAAAATCAGGCCTAATAAATTGAACATCAGTTTCCTTGTTTGATTCTCCCTGGTCTGTTCTGATTCTCTGATAGATTCCTCGTGTTTACCCTCCACATGAGCAGTCATCCTAATCCCGTCTACCTGTCCTGCTCCCAACGCGGCATCCGACTACAATAAGGCCAGTGATACAGGAGCGTCTCAGCGAGTGAGACAGGTGAGTCTTGAACCTGACCTGGGTATATGTGAGTGACCCGGGTTAATCCGACACTCCAGGGACAGTTTAGACAGTTCGAGTGCATCACAGCTTTGCCAGAATGAGACCTGGATTCCAAGGGTTAAATTGCAAAGTGAGATTGCACAAAGTCGGGTTGTATTCCCTGAAATTTAGTAGCATCAGGGGTGACTTGATCAAATTATCAAATCCTGAGAGGAACTGTGCGGAGAGATTAGGGGAATGTATGAGCTCTTGTCCTGAGTAACAAGCTTTATGAGGCATCTTATCGAATCCCTTTTGAACAGACAAGTATCCTCCTGTCACTACAGGTTACCTGTATGTTGCAAAATTATTCTGATAATTTTAATCCCACAGAGTCAAAATTTCTGCGATTCTGTGACTGAGTCAGAACTTCAAAAAGTTCAGATTCACTCTTTAAAATAAGCAGTCACTTTTCTGTGGTGGTTTTTGAGATTGAGTATGGATCTCATAATCTGTCAGTGGAAGGGAGTTTCTACAGAGATAGGAAATGGGATTGATGAATAAAGGTGCAGGATTTTGATCACTGCATAAGATTGTGTCTGTTGCAGTTTCCCAGGAGTTTACATTTTCATGGGAAAGGGATGATTATGCAATGTCAACAATCCAATTTCTTCAGACAGGTGAAAACGCAAGAGAAAGAGGGAATATACCAACACTGGAACAAACAGGCAACTGTATGAGGAAGGTTTCAATTCTCTGCATGTTTTAAAGTGAATTCCTGAGCTAAAGATTGAAATAAACAGGAGTTTAAATCTCACACTGAGATGCCGTACAATTTCAGTCCTGTTATCCCAAAATTAAAAATAAAAATCTACAATTAGCTGGAGCTGGAAATCTCTCAGTTGATGAATGTTGTCTTGAAAATTTCACCCTGAATAGTGTGAGCCTTAGTATTGTGGCAACGTGTGAAGAAAGTGTTTGCATTCACACATTCCTACATTGTGAAATGTAAGTTAGCTTTGAAACAATAGGATGTAGGGCCAGGGAGTCTGAGTGGGCAAAAGGATTTGGATGATTAAAGAGTGAATTTTAATGATGTCCTTTGAAGGAGCCGTTTACTGTAAATGTCCCAAGACAATGAAATGCTTCAAAGGAAATATCTCGATTGACAGAAATTTTTCCCCAATGTCTGAAACATCTCTCAAGTCTTCAGAGACATGAAGGGGGCAGACATATTGTAAGATACAGATCATGAGGTGCTAGAGAATCACAGAATTGAAGTTGTGGGGCCCTCTCCTGTTTCAGAATGTCAGTTTTGATGTTTAACTGTGTGAAACTTGGTTAATGATTCAGAAAGCAGAAAGTTCCAATCCAATCTGTAACCTGCACTTCAAATTCCAAAGAGATATGTACACCTTAAGTGAATGAGTGAAATAGTGAAAGATGGATATCATTATAGGCAAATGTGTGGCTGCCCACTTTAAAAAGGATGGAACAGGTTACATTATAAATGGTGAAAAGCTGCAAACAGTGAGGGTCCAAAGGGTCCCTATACATTTGTGTCAAGACTAATAAAACATCAAACAGTTCCAATGAGAAATTAAATTTGATATTTGGGATAAAGCTGATTAAAAACTCACACTACCCATTCCATAAATCAGCCTCTGTAACCTGCACTTCAGCACATCACAAGAAAAATGATATTTTCAACTGTTCTTGATTCCAGTCTGTAACTCAATCCCGGGTATCTATTATTCTCTATATAAACCTTCTGCACCCCTCAATTAGATTCCAGTCTGTAACTCACTCCCGGCTATCTATTATTCTCTATATAACCCACTGAACCCCTCGATTAGATTGCAGTCTGTAACTCAATCCCAGGTATTTATTATTCTATATAAAAACCCCCTGAACCCCTCGATTAGATTCCAGTCTGTAACTCAATCCCGGGTATCGATTATTCTATATATAAACCCCCTGATCCCTTCGATTAGATTCGAGTCTGTAACTCAATCCCGGGCATCGATTATTCCCTATATAAACCCCCTGCACCCCTTAATTAAATTCCAGCCTGTAACTCAATCCCGGGTATCTATGATTCTATATATAAACCCCCGGAAGCACTCGATTAGATTCCTGTCTGTAACTCACTCCCGGGTATCGATTATTCTATATATAAACGCCCTGAACCCCTCGATTAGATTCCAGTCTGTAACTCACTCCCGGGTATCTATTATTCTGTATATAAAACCACTGCACCCTTCAATTAGATTCCAGTCTGTAACTCTCTCCCATATCTATTATTATATATAAACCACCCCAAACCCCTCCGTTAGATTCCTGCCTGTAACTCACTGCCGGGTGTCTGTTATTCTATAAATAAACCACCCCAAACCCCTCCGTTAGTTTCCTGTCTGAAATTCACTGCCGGGTGTCTGTTATTCTATATATAAACAAACCCAAGCCCCTCCGTTAGATTCCAGTCTGTAACTCAATCTCGGGTATCTGTTATTCTATATATAAACCACCCCGAACTCCTCGATAAGATTCCAGCATGTAACTCACTCCCGGGAATCTGTTATTCTATATAAAGACCACCCCAAACCCCTCGATTAGATTCCAGTCTGTAACTCATTTCCGTCTAACTGTTATTCTGTATATAAATGTCCCAAACCGCTCGACTAGATTTCAGTATGTTACTCATTCCCGGTCTTCTGTTAATCTATATATATTACATTCATATGATTTATATATAAACACCCCGAACCCATCGATTTGTTTCCAGTCTGTAACTCACTCCCGGGTATCTGTTATTCTATATATAAATTCCCCAAAGCCCTCGATTAGATTCCAGTCTGTAACTCACTCTCGGGTATCTGTTATTCTATATATAAATCCCTCAAACCCCTCGATTTGATTCCAGTCTGTAACTCACTCCCAGGTATCTGTTATTCTAAATATAACCCCCCTGAACCCCTCGATTAGATTCCAGTCTGTAACTCACTCCCGGGTATCTGTTATTCTATATATAAACCCACCAAACCCCTCGATTAGATTCCAGTCTGTAACTCACTCCCGGGTATCTGTTATTCTGTATATAAACCACCCCAAACCCCTCGATTAGATTCCAATCTTTAACTCAATCCTTGGTATCTATTATTCAATATATAAACCCCACAAACCCCACGATTAGATTCCAGTCCACAACGCACACCCGGGTATCGGTTATTCTGTATATAAACCACCCCGAACCCCTCGATTAGATTCCAGTCCGCAAACTCACTCCCGAGTATCTGTTATTCTCTATATAAACCACCCCGAACCCCTCGATTAGATTCCAGTCTTTAACTCAATCCATGGTATCTATTATTCTATATATAAACTCCACAAACCCCACGATTAGATTCCAGTCAGCAACGCACTCCCGGGTATCTGTTATTCTATATATAAACCACCCCGAACCCCTCGATTAGATTCCAGCACTTCCACATCACAAGTTGAGGAAGGGGTGTCCCCCCATTTTGAAGTTGGTTAAAGGCTCTCCCGCCAATTTTAAGATGGAGAAGGGATGTCTCACAGGATATTGTCCTTTACACTTAATAATGTTAACACATTTTTGAATATTTTCAGTTTCGCACTACACTTTCTCATTCTCTCATCCTGTCTCGTTCCTTCTCTCCCTCTCCCACCCCATCTCTCTGCCACTCTATACATTTCTCTGTTTCTCACTCTCACCCCATATCTTTATCCTACACTCGCTCCCCTCTCTTCATCTCTCTCTCTCAACTCATCCCTTTTTTATCGCTTGATCTCCTCTCTCTATCTCACTCGCTTACCCAGCTCTCTATCCCTCTCTCCCTACCTCTCTTCCTCTGAGAATCTAGTCTACAAACACCAGGCAGCCATTTTAGGTTTGTTCACAGTGGCCATTATATGTCCCCACAGCAATGGGACACTTAGGACAGAGTTGACTCATGTAATATTAATATTTTAAACGTGACAGAGACACAGGTATGGAGACATGACTTCCCTGTGTATTCCCTGGAATATTGAAGGATCCGGGCGTTCAGTCCCACACTTTGCTGCTGTGAATTTGAATTCTGAATTTTCTAAAACTGAATCTGGAAGTAAAAACCCACGGGATGGAATGATTCACATTCTTTCTGCTGCTGCAAAGCCCGTGTCTGTGTCTGTTTCTCAGTATTTATTAACAATTTAAGATAATAGTTTAGAATGCCACAAGTTTGCCATAATGTCTGGAAAGAGGGTTGAAACAGAGGGGCTGAGGTAGCAAAACAAGAGGAGGGGGTGTGAATAGACACAGGATCTGGGGGTCTCCAATGTGTAGACTCTGCCCAGCTCCCAGTCACATCTTTTAGAAAAGGCTGAATTGCGAAAATGAATCCAGGTAAATTGAAGCAAGTGACTCACTAACAATGAGAGCATTTTAAACATTCATTCATTCACTGCAAAGCGCTCAGTCTTTCTGAGGTTCTGAAGGGGTCGGGGGTCTTCACTGTACCTGTCCTGGGAGTGTTTGATGGGGACAGTGTAGAGGGAGCTATACTCTGTACCTAACCCAGTGCTGTAAAAGTCCTGGGAGTGTTTGATAGGAACAGTGTAGAGGAAGCATTACTCTGTATCTAACCCTGTGCTTTAACTGCCCTGGGAGTGTTTGATGGGGATGGCGTAGAGGCAGATTTACTCTGAATCTAACCCTGTGCTGTACCTGTCTTTGGAGTGTTTGATGGGGACAGTAGAGAGGGAGCTTTACTCTGTATCTAACCCCGTGCTGTACTTGCCCTGGGAGTGTTTGATGGGGACAGCGCAGAGGGAGCTTTATTCTGTATCTAAACCCGTGCTGTACCTGCCCTGGGAGTGTTTGATGGTCACAGTGAAGAGGGAGCTTTATTCTTTATCTAAAACCATGCTGTACAGGTCCTGGGACTGATTGATGGGGACAGTGTAGAGGGAGCTTTACTCTGTATCTAACACCGTGCTGTACCTGTCCTGGGAGTGTTTGATGGGGACGGTGTAGGGGAAGCTTTACTCTGTATCTAACACAGTGCTGTACCTGCCCTGGGAGGTTTGATGGGAAAAGTGCAGAGGGAGCTTTACTCTCTATCTAAACCCGTGCTGTACCTGTCCTGCGAGTGTTTGATGGGGACAGTATCGAGGGAGCTTTACTCCTTATCTAACCATGTCCTGTTCCTGTCCTGGGAGTGTTTGATGGGGACAGTGTAGAGTGAGCTTTACTCTGTATCTATCCCAGTGCTGTACCTGTCCATGGAGGGTTTTTGGGGACATTGTAGAGGAAGCTTTACTCTGTATCTAACACTTTGCTGTACCTATCCTGGGAGTGTTTGATGGGGACAGTATAGAGGGAGCATTAATCTGTATCTAACCCAGTGCTGTACGTGCCCTGGGAGTGTTTGATGATGACATTGCAGTGGGACCTTTATTCTGTATCAAAACCAGTGCTGCACCTGGCCTGGGAGTGTTTGATGGGGACAGTGTAGAGGAAGTTTTGCTCTGTATCTAACCCCGTAATTTACCTGCACTGGGAGTGTATGATGGGGACGGTGTAGAGGGAGCTTTACTCTGTATATAACCCTGTCCTGTAGCTGCCCTGGGAGTGCTTCATGGGGACTGCGTAGAGGGAGCTTTACTCTGAATCTTACCCCGGGCAGTACCAGTCCTGGGAGTTTTAGATGGGGACAGGTTAGAGGGAGATTTACTCTGTATCTAACACTGTGCTGTAAATGCCGTGGGAGTGTATGATGGGCACAGTGTAGGGGGAGTTTTTCTCTGTTTCTACCCCGGGCTGTACTAGTCCTGGGAGTGTTTGATGGGTACAGTATCGAGGGAGCTTTACTCTGTATCTAACCCCGTGCTGCACCAGTCCTGGGAGTATTTGATGGGGACAGCTTAGAGGGAAATTTAGACTGTATCTAACCCCGTGCTGTTCATGCCCTGGGAGTGTTTCATGGGGACAGTATAGAGGGAGCTTTAGTCTGAATCTAACCCCGTGCTGTACCAGTCCTGGGAGTGGTTGATGGCGATAGTGTAAATGGAGATTTACTCTCTATCTAACCCCGTGCTGTACCAGTCCTGGGAGTGTTTGATGGGGAGAGTATTGAGGGAGGTTTACTCTGTATCTAACCCCGTGCTGTACCAGTCCTGGGAGTGTTTGATGGGGAGAGTATAGAGGGAGGTTTACACTGTATCTAACCCTGTGCTGTAGGGGACCGGGGAGTGTTTGATGGAGACAGTGTAGAGGGAGCTTTACTCTGTATCTAACCCAGTGCTTTTCCTGCCCTGGGAGTGTTTGATGGGGAAAGTGTAGAGGAAGCTTTACTCTGTATCTAACCCAGTTCTGTTTTTGTCCAGGGAGTGATTGATGGGAACAGTGCAGAGGGAGCTTTACTCTGTATCTAACCCTGTCTTGTTCCTGTCTTGGGAGTGTTTGATGGGGACAGTATCGAGGGAGTTTTACTCTGTATATAACCCAGTTCTGTTTTTGTCCAGGGAGTGATTGATGGGAACAGTGTAGAGGGAGCTTTACTCTGTATCTAACCCTGTGCTGTACCTGTCCTGGGAGTGTTTGATGGGGACAGTATAGAGGGAGCTTTACTCTGTATCTAACCCATTGCTGTACTTGCCCTGGGAGTGTTAGGTGATGACAGTGCAGTGTGACCTTTATTCTGTATATAAACCCGTGCTGTACTTGCCCTGGGAGTGTTTGATGGGGAAGGTATAGTGGGAAATTTACTCTGTATCTAACACCGTGCTGTACCTGTCCTGGGAGTGTTTGATGGGGACAGTGTAGAGGAAGTTTTACTCTGTATCTAAACCCGTAATGTACCTGCACTGGGAGTGTTTGATGGGGATGGTGTAGAGCGAGCTTTACTCTGTATCTAACCCCGTGCTGTACCAGTCCTGGGAGGGTTTGATGGGGAAGTTTAGAGGGAGCTTTACTCTGTATCTAACCCCGTTCTGTACCAGTCCTGTGAGAGTTTGATGGGGAGAGTATAGAGGGAGGTTTACCCTGTATCTAACCCTGTGCTGTAGCGGACCTGGTAGTGTTTGATGGAGACAGTGTAGAGGGAGCTTTACTCTGTATTTAACCCTGTCCTGTTGCTGTCCTGGGAGTGTTTGATGGGGACAGTATAGAGGGAGCTTTACACTGTATCTAACCCTGTTCTGTTCCTGTCCAGGGAGTGTTTTATGGGAACAGTACAGAGGGAGTTCCACCTTGTATCAAACCCTGTGCTGTACCTGTCCTGGGGGTGTTTGATGGGGACAGTATTGAGGGAGCTTTACTCTATATCTAACCAAGTGCTGTGCGTGCCCTGGGAGTGTTTGATGATGACAGTGCAGTGGGACCTTTATTCTGTATCTAAACCCGTGCTGTACCTGGCCTGGGAGTGTTTGATGGGGACGGTGTAGTGGGATATTTACTCTGTATCTAACACCGTGCTGTTCCTGTCCTGGGTGTGTTTGATGGGGACAGTGTAGAGGAAGTTTTACTCTGTATCTAACCCCGTAATGTACCTGCACTGGGAGTGTTTGATGGGGACGGTGTAGAGGGAGCTTTACTCTGTATCTAACCCCGTGCTGTACATGTCCTGGGAGGGTTTGATGGGGACAGTTTAGAGTGAGCTTTACTCTGTATATAACCCTGTCCTGTACCTGCCCTGGTAGTGCTTCATGGGGACTGTGTAGAGGGAGCTTTACTCTGAATCTTACCGCGGGCAGTACCAGTCCTGGGAGTGTTTGATGGGGACAGTGTAGAGGAAGCTTTACTCTGTACCAAACCCGGTACTGTACCTGCCCTGGGAGTGTTTGATGGGGACGGTGTAGGGGGCATTTTTCTCTGTTTCTAACCCCGGGCTGTACCTGCCTGGGAGTGTTTGATGGGGACTGTATCGAGGGAGCTTTACTCTGTATCTAACCCCGTTCTGTACCTGTCCTGGGAGTGTTTGATGGGGACAGTAGCGAGGGAGCTTTATTCTGTATCTAACCCCGTGGTGTACCTGTCCTGGGAGTGTTTGATGGGGACAGTGTAGAGGAAGCATTACTCTGTACCAAACCTGGTACTGTACCTGCCCTGGGAGTTTTTGATGGGGACGGTGTAGAGGGAGATTTTCTCTGCTTCTAACTCTGTGCTGTAACTGCCCTGGGAGTGTATGATGGGCACCGTGTAGGGGGAGTTTTTCTCTGTTTCTAACCCCGGGCTGTACCTGTACTGGGAATTTTAGATGGATACATTATCGAGGGAACTTTTCTCTGCATCTAACCCCGTGCTGTACCTGTCCTGGGAGTGTTTGATGGGGACAGTATCGAGGGAGCTTTACTCTGTATCTAACCCCGTGCTGTACCTGTCTTGGGAGTGTTTGATGGGTACAGTAGCGAGGGAGCTTTACTCTGTATCTAAGCCCGTGGTGTACCTGTACTGGGAATTTTAGATGGATACATTATGAAGGGAAAATTTCTCTGCATGTAACCCCGTGCTGTACCTGTCCTGGGAGTGTTTGATTGGGACAGTATCGAGGGAGCTTTACTCTGTATCTAACCCCGTTCTGTACCTGTCCTGGGAGTGTTTGATGGGGACAGTAGCGAGGGAGCTTTATTCTGTATCTAACACCGTGGTGTACCTGTCCTGGGAGTGTTTGATGGGGACAGTTTAGAGGAAGCTTTACTCTACCAAACCCGGTACTGTACCTGCCCTGGGAGTTTTTGATGGGGACGGTGTAGAGGGAGATTTTCTCTGCATCTAACTCTGTGCTGTAACTGCCCAGGGAGTGTATGATGGGCACCGTGTAGGGGGAGTTTTTCTCTGTTTCTAACCCCGGGCTGTACCTGTACTGGGAATTTTAGATGGATACATTATCGAGGGAACTTTTCTCTGCATCTAACCCCGTGCTGTACCTGTCCTGGGAGTGTTTGATGGGGACAGTATCGAGGGAGCTTTACTCTGTATCTAACCCCGTGCTGTACCTGTCTTGGGAGTGTTTGATGGGTACAGTAGCGAGGGAGCTTTACTCTGTATCTAAGCCCGTGGTGTACCTGTACTGGGAATTTTAGATGGATACATTATGAAGGGAAAATTTCTCTGCATGTAACCCCGTGCTGTACCTGTCCTGGGAGTGTTTGATGGGGACAGTATCGAGGAAGTTT
This sequence comes from Cetorhinus maximus, assembly GCF_964194155.1. NCBI lineage: Eukaryota > Metazoa > Chordata > Chondrichthyes > Lamniformes > Cetorhinidae > Cetorhinus > Cetorhinus maximus. The sequence continues at coordinate 37,451 of NW_027596644.1, forward strand.
TACTCTGTACCTATCCCCGTGCTGAACCTGTCCTGGGAGTGTTTGATGGGCACAGTATTGAGGGGGCTTTACTCTGTATCTAACCCCGTGCTGTACCTGTCCTGGGAGTGTTTGATGGGGACAGTGTAGAGGAAGCTTTACTCTGTATCAAACCCTGTATGTACCTGCCCTGGGAGTGTTTGATGGGGACGGTGTAGAGGGAGATTTAATCTGCATCTAACTCTGTCCTGTACCTGCCCTGTGAGTGCTTGATGGGGACAGTGAAGACTGAGCTTTACTCTGTATCTAACCCCGTGCTGCACCAGTCCTGGGAGTGATTGATGGGGACAGCTTAGAGGGAAATTTAGACTGTATCTAACCCCGTGCTGTACGTGCCCTGGGAGTGTACGATGGGCACAGTGTAGGGGGAGCTTTACTCTGTATCTAACCCCGTGCTGTACCAGTCCTGGGAGTGTTTGAAAGCGATAGTGTAGAGGGAGATGTACTCTCCATCTATCCCCGTGCTGTACCAGTCCAGGGAGTGTTTGATGGGGAGAGTATAGAGGGAGGTTTACACTGTATCTAACCCAGTGCTGTACCTAACCTGGGAGTGTTTGATGGGGACAGTGTAGAGGGAGCTTTACTCTGTATCTAACCCCGTGCTGTAGCTGTCCTGGGAGTGTTTGATGGGGACAGATTAGAGGGAAATTTACTCTGTATCTAACCCCGTGCTGTACCAGTCCTGGGAGTGTTTGATGGGGAGAGTATAGAGGGAGGTTTACACTGTAGCTAATCCTGTGCTGTAGGGGATCTGGGAGTGTTTGATGGGGATGTTGTAGAGGGAGCTTTACTCTGTATCTAACCCCGTGCTGTACCAGTCCTGTGAGAGTATGATGGGGAGAGTATAGAGGGAGGTTTACCCTGTATCTAACCCAGTGCTGTAGCGGACCTGGTAGAGTTTGATGGAGACAGTGTAGAGGGAGCTTTACTCTGTATCTAACCCTGTTCTGTTCCTGTGCAGGGACTGTTTTATGGGAACAGTACAGAGGGAGCTTCACCTTGTATCAAACGCCGTGCTGTACCTGTCCTGGGAGTGTTTGATGGGGACATTATTGAGGGAGCTTTACTCTGTTTCTTACCCAGTGCTGTACGTGGCCTGGGAGTGTCTGATGATGACAGTGCAGTGTGACCTTTATTCTGTATCTAAACCCGTTCTGTTCCTGGCCTGGCAGTGCTGGATGGGGACGGTGTAGTGGGATTTTTACTCTGTATCTAACACCGTGCTGTTCCTGTCCAGGGAGTGTTTGATGGGGACAGTGTAGAGGATGTTTTACTCTGTATCTAACCCCGTAATGTACCTGCACTGGGAGTGTTTGATGGGGACGGTGTAGAGGCAGCTTTACTCTGTAACACCGTGCTGTTCCTGTCCTGGGAGTGTTTGATGTGGACAGTGTAGAGGAAGTTTTACTCTGTATCTAACCCCGTAACGTACCTGCACTGGGAGTGTTTAATGGGGACTGCGTAGAGGGAGCTTTACTCTGAATCTTACCCCAGGCAGTACCAGTCCTGGGAGTTTTAGATGGGTCAGGTTAAAGGGAGATTTACTCTGTATCTAACCCTGTGCTGTAACTGCCGTGGGAGTGTATGATGGGCACAGTGCAGGGGGAGTTTTTCTCTGCTTCTAACCCCAGGCTGTACTAGTCCTGGCAGTGTTTGATCGGTACAGTATCGAGGGAGCTTTACTCTGTATCTAACCCCGTGCTGTAACTGCCGTGGGAGTGTCTGATGGGTACAGTGTAGGGGGAGTTTTTCTCTGTTTCTTACCCCGGTCTGTACTAGTCCTGGGAGTGTTTGATGGGTACAGAATCGAGGGAGCTTTACTTTGTACCTAACCCCGTGCTGTACCTGTACTGGGAATTTTAGATGGATACATTATGGAGGGAAATTTTCTCTGCATCTAACCCCGTGCTGTACCTGTCCTGGGAGTGTTTGATGGGGACAGTATCGAAGGAGCTTTACTCTGTATCTAACCCTGTGCTGTACCTGTCCTGGGAGTGTTTGGTGGGTTCAGTATCGAGGGAGCTTTACTCTGTATCTAACCCTGTGGTGTACCTGTACTGGGAATTTTAGATGGATACATTATAGAGGAAAATTTTCTCTGCATCTTACCCCGTGCTGTACCTGTCCTGGGAGAGTTTGATGGGGACAGTGTAGAGGAAGCTTTACTCTGTATCAAATCCTCTACTGTATCTGCCCTGGGAGTGTTCGATGGGGACGGTGTAGAGGTAGATTTACTCTGCATCTAACTCTGTCCTGTACCTGCCCTGTGAGTACTTGATGGAGTCAGTGAAGACGGAGCTTTACTCTGTATCTAACTCTGTGCTGCACCAGTCCAGGGAGTGTTTGATGGGGACAGCTTAGAGGGTAATTTAGACAGTATCTAACCCCGTGCTGTACCTTCCCTGGGAGTGTACGATGGGCACAGTGTAGGGAGAGCTTTACTCTGTATCTAAGCCCGTGCTGTACCAGTCCTGGGAGTGTTTGATGGGGACAGTATAGAGGGAGCTTTACTCTGTATCTAACCCCGTGCTGCACCAGTCCTGGGAGTGTTTGATGGCGATAGTGTAGAGGGAGCTTTACTCTGTATCTAACCCCTTGTTGTACGAGTCCTGGGAGTGTTTGATGGGGAGAGTATAGAGGGAGGTTTACACTGTATCTAACCCTGTGCTGTACCGGACCTGGGAGTGCTTGATGGGGACAGTGTAGAGGGATCTTTACTCTGTATCTAACCCCGTGCTGTACCTGTCCTGGGAGTATTTGATGGGGACAGATTAGAGGGAAATTTACTCTGTATCTAACCCTGTCCTGTTCCCGTCCTGGGAGTGTTTGATGGGGAAAGTGTAGAGGTAGCTTTACTCTGTATCTGACCCTGTCCTGTTCCCGTCCTGGGAGTGTTTCATGGGGACAGTATCGAGGGAGCTTTAATCTGTATCTAGCCCCTGCTGCATCCTTTCTGGGAGTGTTTGTTGGCAACATTCTCTCCCAAAACAAAAACAATCCACAAATCAGGCCTAATAAATTGAACATCAGTTTCCTTGTTTGATTCTCCCTGGTTTGTTCTGATTCTCTGATAGATTCCTCGTGTTTACCCTCCACATGAGCAGTCATCCTAATCCCGTCTACCTGTCCTGCTCCCAACGCGGCATCCGACTACAATAAGGCCAGTGATACAGGAGCGTCTCAGCGAGTGAGACAGGTGAGTCTTGAACCTGACCTGGGTGTATGTGAGTGACCTGGGTTAATCCGACACTCCAGGGACAGTTTAGACAGTTCGAGTGCATCACAGCTTTGCCAGAATGAGACCTGGATTCCAAGGGTTAAATTGCAAAGTGAGATTGCACAAACTCGGGTTGTATTCCCTGAAATTTAGTAGCATCAGGGATGACTTGATCAAATTGTCAAATCCTGAGAGGAACTGGTTGGGGAGATTAGGGGAATGTATGAGCTCTTGTCCTGAGTAACAAGCTTTGTGAGGCATCTTATCGAATCCCTTTTGGACAGACAAGTATCCTCCTGTCACTACAGGTTACCTGTATGTTGCAAAGTTATTCTGATAATTTTCCTCCCACAGAGTCAAAATTTCTGCGATTCTGTGACTGAGTCAGAACTTCAAATAGTTCAGATTCACTGTTTAAAATAAGCAGTCACTTTTCTGTGGTGGTTTTTGAGATTGAGTATGGATCTCAGAATCTGTCAGTGGAAGGGAGTTTCTACAGAGATAGGAAATGGGATTGATGAATAAAGGTGCAGGATTTTGATCACTGCATAAGATTGTGTCTGTTGCAGTTTCCCAGGAGTTTACATTTTCATGGGAAAGGGATGATTATCCAATGTCAACAATTCAATTTCTTCAGACAAGTGAAAAAGCAAAGGAAAGAGGGAATATACCAACACTGGAACAAACAGGCAACTGTATGAGGAAGGTTTCAATTCTCTGTATGTTTTAATGTGAATTCCTGAGCTAAAGATTGAAATAAACAGGAGTTTAAATCTCACACTGGGATGCCGTACAATTTCAGTCCTGTTATCCCAAAATTAAAAATAAAAATCTACAATTAGCTGGAGCTGGAAATCTGTCAGTTGATGAATGTTGTCTTGAAAATTTCACCCTGAATAGTGTGAGCCTTAGTATTGTGGAAACGTGTGAAGAAAGTGTTTGCATTCACACATTCCTACATTGTGAAATGTAAGTTAGCTTTGAAACAATAGGATGTAGGGCCAGGGAGTCTGAGTGGGCAAAAGGATTTGGATGATTAAAGAGTGAATTTTAATGATGTCTTTTGAAGGAGCCATTTACTGTAAATGTCCCAAGACAATGAAATGCTTCAAAGGAAATATCCCGGTTGACAGAAATGGTTCCCCAATGTCTGAAACATTTCCCAAGTCTTCAGAGACATGAAGGGGGCAGACATATTGTAAGATACAGATCATGAGGTGCTAGAGAATCACAGAATTGAAGTTGTGGGGCCCTCTCCTGTTTCAGAATGTCAGTTTTGATGTTTAACTCTGTGTAACTTGGTTAATGATTCTTAAAGCAGAAAGTTCCAATCCAATCTGTAACCTGCACTTCAAATTCCAAAGAGATATGTACACCTTAAGTGAATGAGTGAAATAGTGAAAGATGGATTTCATTATAGGCAAATGTGTGGCTGCCCTCTTTAAAAAGCATGGAACAGGTTACATTATAAATGGTGAAAAGCTGCAAACAGTGAGGGTCCAAAGAGTCCCTATCCATTTGTGTCAAGACTAAGAAAACATCAAACAGTTCCAATGAGAAATTAAATTTGATAGTTGGGATAAAGCTGCTTAAAAACTCACACTACCCATTCCATGAATCAGCCTCTGTAACCTGCACTTCAGCACATCACAAGAAAAATGATATTTTCAACTGTTCTTGATTCCAGTCTGTAACTCAATCCCGGGTATCTATTATTCTCTATATAAACCCCCTGCACCCCTCAATTAGATTCCAGCCTGTAACTCACTCCCGGGTATCTATTATTCTCTATATAACCCACTGAACCCCTCGATTAGATTGCAGTCTGTAACTCAATCCCAGGTATTTATTATTCTATATATAAACCCCCTGAACCCCTCGATTAGATTCCAGTCTGTAACTCAATCGCTGGTATCTATGATTCTATATATAAACCCCCCGAACCCCTCGATTAGATTCCAGTCTGTAACTCAATCCCGGGTATCTATGATTCTATATATAAACCCCCTGATCCCTTCAATTAGATTCGAGTCTGTAACTCAATCCCGGGTATCGATTATTCTCTATATAAACCCCCTGCACCCCTTAATTAGATTCCAGTCTGTAACTCACTCCTGGGTATCTATGATTCTATATATAAACCCCCGGAAGCACTCGATTAGATTCCAGTCTGTAACTCTCTCCCGTTATCTATTATTCTATATATAAACCCCTCATTCCCCTCGATGAGATTCCGTTCTTTAACTCATTCCCGGATATCTTTTATTCGATATATATTATATCTACATGATTTATATATAAACCACCCCAACCCCTCGATTAAATTTCAGCCCGTAACTCACTCCCGGGCATCTGTTAATCTATATATAAACCACCCCAAACCCCTCTGTTAGATTCCTGCCTGTAACTCACTGCCGGGTGTCTGTTATTCTATATATAAACCACCCCAAACCCCTCCGTTAGATTCCTGTCTGTAACTCACTCCCGGGTGTCTGTTATTCTATATATAAACCACCAAGAACACCTCGATTAGATTCCTGTCTGTAACTCAATCTCGGGCATCTGTTGTGATTAATATCATTCTTTCATCGTCTGCCTGTTCATCCCCTCTCACTCTGTGTCTCGCTCTTTAACATTCCCTCATTCCGCGTCTGCTCTCTCTCTCTCTCTCTCTCTCTCCCCCCCTGTCAGATTCTGTAAGAAATTTCCCCAAACTCCAGGCGTCCATTTTAGGTTTGTTCACAGTGGCCATTTTATGTGCCCACAGCACTGGGACATTTATGACAGAGTTGACTACTCACGAATGTTAAATTAGTCCTTTCAATGTGACAGAGACACAGATATCTCCCTCCATTTTAAAGATGGAGAAACTCTGTTTATCACTCAATAGGCCCTGTCTTTACTTGGTATCTAACCCTGTGCTGCCCCTTCCCTGGGCCTGTTTGATGGGACAGAGCAGAGGGAATGTTACTCTCTATCGAACCCCATACTGTATTTGGTTTGGGTGTGTTTGTTAAACAGAGTGGATGAAGCTTTACACTGGAATTTAGGTGAGGGGGTGATTTGATGTTCTTTATACTCAATAATGTTAACAAATTTTTGAACATTATCAGTTTCCCCCTACACTTTCTCTTTCTCTCATCCTGTCTCGTTCCTTCTCTCCCCCTCCCATCCCATCTGTCTGCCACTCTATATATTTCTCTGTTTCTCTCTCTCACCCCATCAATTTACCCTACACTCGCTCCCCTCTCTTCATCTCTCTCTCTCAACTCATCCCTTTTTCTTTTTCTCGATCTCCCCTCTCTATTTCACTCGCTTACCCAGCTCTCTTTCCCTCTCACCCTGTCTCTCTGCCCCTCTGTCTCTCTATCTGTCGTTCCGTCTTTCTCTCTCTCACTCACTCCTTTCCTCCGTTACTCTGCTACTCTCTCTGTCGCACCCATCGCTCTCCCTTTTACCTTGTCTCTCTGTTGCTCTCTTTCTATCTCTGTACCTCTTTCATCCCATCTATCTCACCGTCTATCTCTCTCTCTCTCTTTTTCTCCCAGGAAAACAGAGAATACACACAATCTCACACACACATACATTCTTCCTCACACACAAACACACACACACACATATATACATTCTCTCTCTCTCATGTACACACAAACACACGCACACACTTGCACAGATATATACTTTCTCATAGACGCAGGCACACACACATAAAAACCAGGATCGCATTGAATGTCAGAACAGGGTTGGAGGGTTAAATGGCCTCTTGCTCTTTCCATGTGCTATGACCAATATCCTTTATTCACTGTCTGGCTCTCAGTCACCCACTTGGTCTGAGAGTCTCTATTTCTCATTCACTCGATCTGTGTCTTCTCTCCCTGTCTCTCTTCCTCTGAGAATCTAGTCTACAAACACCAGGCAGCCATTTTAGGTTTGTTCACAGTGGCCATTTTATGTCCCCACAGCAATGGGACGTTTAGGACAGAGTAAACTCATGTAACATTAGTATTTTAAACGTGACAGAGACACAGGTATGGAGACATAAATTCCACGTGTATTCCCTGGAATATTGAAGGATCCGGGCGTTCAGTCCCACACTTTGTTGTTGTGAATTTGAATTCTGAATTTTCTAAAAGCGAATCTTGAAGTAAAAACCCCCGGGATGGAATGATTCACATTCTTTCTGCTGCTGCAAAGCCCGTGTCTGTGTCTGTTTCTCAGTATTTATTAACAATTTAAGATAATAGGATAGAATGCCACTAGTTTTCCATAATTCAACTCAGTCAGAAATGTCCCAATGTTATGACCGATATCATTCTTTCATCGTCTGCCTGTTCATCCCCTCTCACTCTGTGTCTCTCTCTTTAACATTCCCTCATTCCGCGTCTGCTCTCTCTCTCTCTCTCTCCCCCTGTCAGATTCTGTAAGAAAAATCCCCAAACTCCAGGCGTCCATTTTAGGTTTGTTCACAGTGGCCATTTTATGTTCCCACAGCACTGGGACATTTATGACAGAGTTGACTCCTCACGAATGGTAAAATAGTCCTTTCAACGTGACAGAGACACAGATATCGCCCTCCATTTTAAAGATGGAGAAACTCTGTTTATCACTCAATAGGCCCTGTCTTTACTTGGTATCTAACCCTGTGCTGCCCCTTCCCTGGGCCTGTTTGATGGGACAGAGCAGAGGGAATGTTACTCTCTATCGAACCCCATACTGTATTTGGTTTGGGTGTGTTTGTTGAACAGTGTGGATGAAGCTTTACACTGGAATTTAGGTGAGGGGGTGATTTGATGAAATATTTCAGGATAATAATGGAAGTAGAGGTTTGAAAAAGACTAACTATTCCCGCTGGTTTGGGGAGTCTGGGCCTTGGGGTCATGGTTTTTCAACTATGTTTAGAATTTTAGAATTTCAGGAGGGAAACTAAGAAACATTTTAAAACACCAAGTGTGGTATTAGTTTGGATCTCTCTCACATGAACGGAAATTGATGCTGAGCCACTATTGCATGTTTAAAACTGAGGCTGATAGATTTCTGTTAGCTAACACGCTGCAGAGATATGAGACCAAGGGGTTCAGTCACAGATCAGCCAGGATCTCATTGAATGTCAGAACAGGGTTGGAGGGTTAAATGGCCTCTTGCTCTTTCCATGTGCTATGACCAATATCCTTTATTCACTGTCTGGCTCTCAGTCACCCACTTGGTCTGAGAGTCTCTATTTCTCATTCACTCGATCTGTGTCTTCTCTCCCTGCCTCTCTTCCTCTGAGAATCTAGTCTACAAACACCAGGCAGACATGTTAGGTTTGTTCACAGTGGCCATTTTATGTCCCCACAGGAATGGGACATTTAGGACAGAGTTGACCCCTCTCTCATGTAACATTAATATTTTAAACGTGACAGAGACACAGGTATGGAGACATGAATTCCCTGTGTATTCCCTAGAATATTGAAGGATCTGGGCGTTCAGTCCCACACTTTGCAGCTGTGAATTTGAATTCTGAATTTTCTATTACTGAATCTGGAAGTAAAAACCCCCGGGATGGAATGATTCACATTCATTCTGCTTCTACAAAGCCCGTGTCTGTGTCTGTTTCTCAGTATTTATTAACTGTTTAAGATAAGCCTGTCTCTTTCTCCATCGCTCTCTTTCTCGCCTCGCCTTTCACTGTCTCTCTCTCACTACAACACCCTGCCCCTCTCTCTTGCTCGCCCTGTCTCTCTCTCTCTCTTGGCGAGTTTTGTCTCTCTCTCTCTATCTCAATCTGTCTCTCTCTCACCATCTCTCTGCCTCTCTCTCTCTCTCACTCCATCAGCCTCCCCCTCTCCCCACCATCCCCAATTTCCCTTTTCAGCAAATTTTGGGTGTGAAGCTGAAGGGAAAATATTTTCAGGCTTTCGGGGAAAGGGCGGATGAGTGAGACCAGTTAAACTTTCCTTGCAGAGTGTCGAAAGTAGTTTGATGGGCTGAATGGCCTCTTCGATTAGATTCCAGTCGCTAACTCACTTCCGGATATCTGTTATTCTATATATAAACCCCCTGAACCCCTCGATTTGATTCCAGTTTGTAACTCACTCCCGGATATCTGTTATTCTATAGATAAACCCCCTGTACCCCTCGATTAGATTCCAGCCTGTAACTCACTCCCGGGTATCTGTTATTCTATATATAATCCACCCCTAACCCCTCGATTAGATTCAGCCTGTAACTCACTCCCGGGCATCTGTTATTCTATATATAAACCACCCCAAACCCCTCGATTAGATTCCAGTCTGTAACTCACTCCCGGGCATCTGTTATTCTATATATAAACCAACTCGAACCCCTCGATTAGATTCCAGTCTGTAAGTCACTCCCTGGTATTTGTTATTCTGTATATAAACCACCCCGAACCCCTCGATTAGATTCCAGTCTGTAACTCACTCCCGAGTATCTGCTATTCTATATATAAACCAACCCGAACCCCTCGATTAGATTCCAGTCTGCAACTCACTCCCGGGTATGTTTTTCTATATATAAACCACCCCGAACCCCTCTATTAGATTCCAGCACTTCCACATCACAAATTGAGGAAGGGGTCCCCCCCATTTTAAAGTTGGTTAAAGGCTCTCCCTCTAATTTAAAGATGGAGAAGGGATGTCTCACAGGATATTGTTCTTTACACAATAATGTTAACAAATTTTTGAACATTTTCAGCTTCCCCCTACACTTTCTCTTTCTCTTACCCTGTCTCGTTCCTTTTCTCCCTCTCCCACCCCATCTCTCTGCCACCCTATATATTTCTCTGTTTCTCTCTCTCACCCCATATCTTTACCCTACACTCGCTCCCCTCTCTTCATCTCTCTCTCTCAACTCATCCCTTTTTTATCGCTTGATCTCCTCTCTCTATCTCACTCGCTTACCCAGCTCTCTTTCCCTCTCTCCCTGTCTCTCTTCCTCTGAGAATCTAGACTACAAACACCAGGCAGCCATTTTAGGTTTGTTCACAGTGGCCATTTTATGTCCCCACAGCAATGGGACATTTAGGACAGAGTTGACTCATGTAACATTAATATTTTAAACGTGACAGAGACACAGGTATGGAGACATAAATTCCACGTGTATTCCCTGGAATAGTGGAGGATCCGGGCGTTCAGTCCCACACTTTGCTGCTGTGAATTTGAATTCTGAATTTTCTAAAACTGAATCTGGAAGTAAAAACCCCCGGGATGGAATGATTCACATTCTTTCTGCTGCTGCAAAGCCCGTGTCTGTGTCTGTTTCTCAGTATTTATTAACAATTTAAGATAATAGGATAGAATGCCACTAGTTTGCCATAATTCAACTCAGTCAGAAATGTCCCAATGTTATGACCGATATCAATCTTTCATCGTCTGCCTGTTCATCCCCTCTCACTCTGTGTCTCTCTCTTTAACATTCCCTCATTCCGCATCTGCTCTCTCTCTCTCTCTCTCTCCCTCTCTCAGATTCTGTAAGAAAAATCCCCAAACACCAGGCAGCCATTTTAGGTTTGTTCACAGTGGCCATTTTATGTCCCCACAGCAATGGGACATTTATGACAGAGTTGACTCCTCACGAATGGTAAATTAGTCCTTTCAACGTGACAGAGACACAGATATCTCCCTCCATTTTAAAGATGGAGAAATTCTGTTTATCACTCAATAGGCCCTGTCTTTACTTGGTATCTAACCCTGTGTTGCCCCTTCCCTGGGCCTGTTTGATGGGACAGAGCAGAGGGAATGTTACTCTCTATCGAACCCCATACTGTATTTGGTTTGGGTGTGTTTGTTGAACAGTGTGGATGAAGCTTTACACTGGAATTTAGGTGAGGGGGTGATTTGATGCAATATTTCAGGATAATAATGCAAGTGGAGGTTTGAAAAAGACTAACTATTCCCGCCGGTTTGGGGAGTCTGGGCCTTGGGGTCATGGTTTTTCAACTATGTTTAGAATTTTAGAATTTCAGGAGAGAAACTAAGAAACACTTTAAAACGCCAAGTGTGGTATTAGTTTGGATCTCTCTCACATGAACGGAAATTGATGCTGAGCCACTATTCCATGTTTAAAACTGAGGCTGATAGATTTCTGTTAGCTAACACGCTGCAGAGATGTGAGACCAAGGGCTTCAATCACAGATCAGCCAGGATCTCATTGAATGTCGGAACAGGGTTGGAGGGTTAAATGGCCTCTTGCTCTTTCCATGTGCTATGACCAATATCCTTTATTCACTGTCTGGCTCTCAGTCACCCACTTGGTCTGAGAGTCTCTATTTCTCATTCACTCGATCTGTGTCTTCTCTCCCTGTCTCTCTTCCTCTGAGAATCTAGTCTACAAACACCAGGCAGACATGTTAGGTTTGTTCACAGTGGCCATTTTATGTCCCCACAGCAATGGGACATTTAGGACAGAGTTGACTCATGTAACATTAGTATTTTAAACGTGACAGAGACACAGGTATGGAGACATGAATTCGCTGTGTATTCCCTAGAATATTGAAGGATCTGGGCGTTCAGTCCCACACCTTGCAGCTGTGAATTTGAATTCTGAATTTTCTATTACTGAATCTGGAAGTAAAAACCCCCGGGATGGAATGATTCACATTCATTCTGCTTCTACAAAGCCCGTGTCTGTGTCTGTTTCTCAGTATTTATTAACTGTTTAAGATAAGCCTGTCTCTTTCTCCATCGCTCTCTTTCTCGCCTCGCCTTTCACTGTCTCTCTCTCACTACAACACCCTGCCCCTCTCTCTTGCTCGCCCTGTCTCTCTCTCTCTCTTGGCGAGTTTTGTCTCTCTCTCTCTATCTCAATCTGTCTCTCTCTCACCATCTCTCTGCCTCTCTCTCTCTCTCTCACTCCATCAGCCTCCCCCTCTCCCCACCATCCCCAATTTCCCTTTTCAGCAAATTTTGGGTGTGAAGCTGAAGGGAAAATATTTTCAGGGTTTCGGGGAAAGGGCGGATGAGTGAGACCAGTTAAACTTTCCTTGCAGAGTGTCGAAAGTAGTTTGATGGGCTGAATGGCCTCTTCGATTAGATTCCAGTCGGTAACTCACTTCCGGATATCTGTTATTCTATATATAAACCCCCTGAACCCCTCGATTTGATTCCAGTCTGTAACTCACTCCCGGATATCTGTTATTCTAAACCCCCTGTACCCCTCGATTAGATTCCAGCCTGTAACTCACTCCCGGGTATCTGTTATTCTATATATAATCCACCCCGAACCCCTCGATTAGATTCAGCCTGTAACTCACTCCCGGGCATCTGTTATTCTATATATAAACCAGCCCAAACCCCTCGATTAGATTCCAGTCTGTAACTCACTCCCGGGCATCTGTTATTCTATATATAAACCAACTCGAACCCCTCGATTAGATTCCAGTCTGTAAGTCACTCCCTGGTATTTGTTATTCTGTATATAAACCACCCCGAACCCCTCGATTAGATTCCAGTCTGTAACTCACTCCCGAGTATCTGTTATTCTATATATAAACCAACCCGAACCCCTCGATTAGATTCCAGTCTGCAACTCACTCCCGGGTATGTTTTTCTATATATAAACCACTCCGAACCCCTCTATTAGATTCCAGCACTTCCACATCACAAATTGAGGAAGGGGTCCCCCCCATTTTAAAGTTGGTTAAAGGCTCTCCCTCTAATTTAAAGATGGAGAAGGGATGTCTCACAGGATATTGTTCTTTACACAATAATGTTAACAAATTTTTGAACATTTTCAGTTTCCCCCTACACTTTCTCTTTCTCTTACCCTTTCTCGTTCCTTCTCTCCCTCTCCCACCCCATTTCTCTGCCACCCTATATATTTCTCTGTTTCTCTCTCTCACCCCATATCTTTACCCTACACTCGCTCCCCTCTCTTCATCTCTCTCTCTCACCTCATCCCTTTTTTATCGCTTGATCTCCTCTCTCTATCTCACTCGCTTACCCAGCTCTCTTTCCCTCTCTCCCTGTCTCTCTTCCTCTGAGAATCTAGACTACAAACACCAGGCAGCCATTTTAGGTTTGTTCACAGTGGCCATTTTATGTCCCCATAGCAATGGGACACTTAGGACAGAGTTGACTCATGTAACATTAATATTTTAAACGTGACAGAGACACAGGTATGGAGACATAAATTCCACGTGTATTCCCTGGAATAGTGGAGGATCCGGGCGTTCAGTCCCACACTTTGCTGCTGTGAAATTGAATTCTGAATTTTCTAAAACTGAATCTGGAAGTAAAAACCCCCGGGATGGAATGATTCACATTCTTTCTGCTGCTGCAAAGCCCGTGTCTGTGTCTGTTTCTCAGTATTTATTAACAATTTAAGATAATAGGATAGAATGCCACTAGTTTGCCATAATTCAACTCAGTCAGAAATGTCCCAATGTTATGACCGATATCATTCTTTCATCGTCTGCCTGTTCATCCCCTCTCACTCTGTGTCTCTCTCTTTAACATTCCCTCATTCTGCATCTGCTCTCTCTCTCTCTCTCTCCCTCTCTCAGATTCTGTAAGAAAAATCCCCAAACTCCAGGCAGCCATTTTAGGTTTGTTCACAGTGGCCATTTTATGTGCCCACAGCACTGGGACATTTATGACAGAGTTGACTCCTCACGAATGGTAAATTAGTCCTTTCAACGTGACAGAGACACAGATATCTCCCTCCATTTTAAAGATGGAGAAATTCTGTTTATCACTCAATAGGCCCTGTCTTTACTTGGTATCTAACCCTGTGCTGCCCCTTCCCTGGGCCTGTTTGATGGGACAGAGCAGAGGGAATGTTACTCTCTATCGAACCCCATACTGTATATGGTTTGTGTGTGTTTGTTGAACAGTGTGGATGAAGCTTTACACTGGAATTTAGGTGAGGGGGTGATTTGATGCAATATTTCAGGATAATAATGCAAGTGGAGGTTTGAAAAAGACTAACTATTCCCGCCGGTTTGGGGAGTCTGGGCCTTGAGGCCATGGTTTTTCAACTATGTTTAGAATTTTAGAATTTCAGGAGAGAAACTAAGAAACACTTTAAAACGCCAAGTGTGGTATTAGTTTGGATCTCTCTCACATGAACAGAAATTGATGCTGAGCCACTAGTCCATGTTTAAAACTGAGGCTGATAGATTTCTGTTAGCTAACGCGCTGCAGAGATGTGAGACCAAGGGCTTCAATCACAGATCAGCCAGGATCTCATTGAATGTCGGAACAGGGTTGGAGGGTTAAATGGCCTCTTGCTCTTTCCATGTGCTATGACCAATATCCTTTATTCACTGTCTGGCTCTCAGTCACCCACTTGGTCTGAGAGTCTCTATTTCTCATTCACTCGATCTGTGTCTTCTCTCCCTGGCTCTCTTCCTCTGAGAATCTAGTCTACAAACACCAGGCAGACATTTTAGGTTTGTTCCCAGTGGCCATTTTATGTCCCCACAGGAATGGGACATTTAGGACAGATTTGACTCCTCACGAATGGAAAATTAGTACTTTCAACGTGACAGAGACACAGATATCTCCCTCCATTTTAAAGATTGAAAAGGGAACTCCCTCCGTTTTAACGGTGGAGAAGTTATCTGCCTCCATTTTAAATATTGAGAATGGTTCTCGCCCCATTTCGTCAGGTCTCTCTCTCCCTACCGCTTTTTCCTTCCCTCGACTCGTCTCTCTGAGGATCTCTCTCATCCCATCGCTATTTCGGACACTCACTCCCCTCTCTCTGCCTCTCCCTCACCCCACCCATTTTTCTTTCATTCAATCGCCTCTCTCTATCTCTCTTTCTCGCCCTCTCTCTCTTTCTCCCTCAGCCCATCTCATTGTCGCTATCTCCCTCTCTCTCGCCCCATCTCTCTCCCCTTCACCCTCTCTGTCTTTCATTTTATCTCACTGTCATTCTCTGACCCTCTCTCTCTCGCCCTCTCTCTCTTTCTTTCTCACCCCATCTCACTCTCACTATTTCCCGCTCTCTCTCTCTCTCGCGCTCTCTCTCTTTCTTTCTCACCCCATCTCACTCACTATTTCCCTCACTCTCTCTCTCTCATCCTATCTCTCTTTCTTTCTCACCCCATCTCACTCTCACTATTTCCCGCTCTCTCTCTCTCTCGCGCTCTCTCTCTTTCTTTCTCACCCCATCTCACTCACTATTTCCCTCACTCTCTCTCTCTCATCCTATCTCTCTTTCTTTCTCACCCCATTTCACTCTCACTATTTCCCTCTCTCTCTCTCTCTCTCTCTCTCTCGCGCTCTCTCTCTTTCTTTCTCACCCCATCTCACTGTAACTATTTCCCTCTCTCTCTCACCCCATCTCTCTGCCCTTCACCCTCTCTCTCTCACCCCATCTCACTGTAACTATTTCCCTCTCTCTCTCACCCCATCTCTCTGCCCTTCACCCTCTCTCTCTGTCTCTCATTCTATCTCTGTCATTCTCTGACCCTCTCTCTATCGCCCCGTCTCTATCCCTATCACCACCTCTCTCTGTCGCTCTCTCTCCCTCGCTCTGCCACTGACTCTCTGTCACATTCGTTCTCTCCCACGCCTGTCTCTTTCTCCATCGCTCTCTTTCTCGCCTCGCCTTTCACTGTCTCTCTCTCACTACAACACCCTGCCCCTCTCTCTATCTCGCCCTGTCTCTCTATCTCTCTTGGCGAGTTTTGTCTCTCTTTCTCTATCTCAATCTGTCTCTCTCTCACCATCTCTCTGCCTCTCTCTCTCTCTCACTCTCTCTCTCACTCCATCAGCCTCCCCCTCTCCCCACCATCCTCAATTTCCCTTTTCAGCAAATTTTGGGTGTGAAGCTGAAGGGAAAATATTCTCAGGGTTTCGGGGAAAGGGCGGACGAGTCAGACCAGTGAAACTTTCCTTGCAGAGTGTCGAAAGTAGTTTGATGGGCTGAATGGCCTCTTCGATTAGATACCAGTCTATTACTCAATCGGAGGTATCTGTTATTCTATATATAAATCCCCTGAACCCCTCGATTAGATTCCAGTCTGTAACTCAATCGCGGATATCTATTATTCTATATATAAACCCCCTGAACCCCTCGATTAGATTCAAGTCTGTAACTCACTCCCGGGTATCTGTTATACTAAATATGAACCCAACGAACCCTTCGATTAGATTCCAGCCTGTAACTCAATCCCGGGAATCTGTTATTCTATATATAAACCACCCCGAACCCCTCGATTAGATTCCAGTCTGTAACTCCCTCCCGGGTATATGTTATTCTATATATAAACCACCCCGAACCCCTCGATTAGATTCCAGCCTGTAACTCACTCCCAGGTATCTGTTATTCTGTATATAATCCACCCCGAACCCCTCGATTAGATTCCAGTCTGTAACTCACTCCCGGTTATCTGTTATTCCATATATAAAGCCCCTGAACCCCTCGATTAGATTCCAGCCTGTAACTCACTCCCGGGAATCTGTTATTCTATATATAAACCACCCCGAACCCCTTGATTAGATTCCAGTCTGTAACTCACTCCCGGGTATCTGTTATTCTATATATAAACCACCCCGAACCCCTTGATTAGATTCCAGTCTGTAACTCACTCCCGGGTATCTGTTACTATATAAATAAACCCCCTGAAACCCACGATTAGATTCCAGTCTGTAACTCACTCCTGGGTATCTATTATTCTGTATATAATCCACCCCGAACCCCTTGATTAGATTCCAGTCTGTAACTCACTCCCGGGTATCTGTTATTCTATATATAAACCCCCTGAACCCCACGATTAGATTCCAGTCTGTAACTCACTCACGGGTATGTTATTCTATATATAATCCACCCTGAATCCCTCGATTAGATTCCAGTCTGTAACTCACTCCCAGGTATCTATTATTCTATATATAAACCCCCCGAACCCCTCGATAAGATTCCAGTCTGTAACTCACTGCCGGGTTTCTGATATACTAAATATGAACCCACCGAACCCCTCGATTAGAATCCAGCCTATAACTCAATCCCGGGTATCTGCTATTCCATATATAATCCACCCCGAACCCCGCGATTAGATTCCAGTCTGTAACTCATTCCCGGGTATCTGTTATTCTATATATAAACAACCCCGAACCCCTCGATTAGATTCCATTTTCTAACTCACTCCCGGGTATCTGTTATTCTATATATAAATCCCCCAAACCTCTCGAATTGATTCCAGTCTGTAACTTCATCTCGGGAATCTGTGATTGTATCTATAAAACCCTCAAACCCCTCAATTAGATTCCAGTCTGTAACTCAATCTCGGGCATCTGTGATTGTATAAATTAAACCCCGAATCTCTCGATTAGATTTCAGCTTGTAACTCACTCTCCTCCATCAGTGATTCTATATATAAACCCACCAAACACCTCTATTAGATTCCAGTCTGTAACTCACTCGCGGGTCTCTGTTATTCTATATATAAACCACCTCGAACACCTCGATTTGATTCCAGTCTGTAACTCACTCCCGGGTATCTGTTATTCTATATATAAACCACCACAAAACCTTCGATTTGATTCCAGTCATACTCACTCTTGGTTATCTGTGATTCTATATTTAAACCCCCTGAACACCTCGATTAGATTCCAGTCTGTAACTCATTCTCACCTATCTGATTATCTATATTTAAACCATCCCGAAAACGTCTATTAGATTCTAATCTGTAACTCACTCCCGGGTATCTGTTAGCCTATATAAATACACCCCACTCTACTCAATTAGAATCTAGTCTGTAACTCACTCCCGGGTATCTGTTATTCTATATATAAACCACCCCGAACCCCTCGATTAGATTCCAGTCTGTAACATACTCCCGGGTATCTGTTATTCTATATATAAACCACCCCTAACCCCTCGATTAGATTCCAGTCTGTAACTCACTCCCGGGTATCTGTTATTCTATATATAAACCCCCGGAACCCCTCGATTAGATTCCAGTCTGTAACTCACTCCCAGGTATCTGTTATTCTGTATATATACCACCCCGAACCCCTCGATTAGATTCCAGTCTGTAACTCACTTCTGGGTATCTGTTATTCTATATTTCAACCCGCTGAACCCCTCGATTAGATTCCAGTCTTTAACTCACTCCCGGGTATGTTATTCTACATATAAACCACCCCGAACCCCTCGATTAGATTCCAGTCTGTAACTCACTCCCGGGTATGTTATTCTATATATAAACCACCCCGAACCCCTCGATTAGATTCCAGTCTGTAACTCACTCCCGGGTATGTTATTCTATTTTAAACCACCCCGAACCCCTCAATTAGATTCCAGTCTGTAACTCACTCCCGGGTATCTGTTATTCTATTTTAAACCACCCCGAACCCCTCGATTAGATTCCAGTCTGTAACTCACTCCCGGGTATGTTATTCTATATATAAACCACCCCGAACCCCTCGATTAGATTCCAGCACTTCCACATCACAAGTTGCGGAAGGGGTCCCCCCCATTTTAAAGTTGGTTAAAGGCTCTCCCTCTAATTTAAAGATGGAGAAGGGATGTCTCACAGGATATTGTCCTTTACACTCAATAATGTTAACAAATTTTTGAACATTTTCAGATTCCGCCTACACTTTCTCTTTCTCTCATCCTATCTCATTCCTTCTCTCCCTCTCCCACCCCATCTCTCTGCCACTCTATACATTTCTCTGTTTCTCTCTCTCACCCCATATCTTTACCTTACACTCGCTCCCCTCTCTTCATCTCTCTCTCTCAACTCATCCCTTTTTCTTTCGCTCGATCTCCCCTCTCTATTTCACTCGCTTACCCAGCTCTCTTTCCCTCTCACCCTGTCTCTCTGCCGCTCTGTCTCTCTATCTGTCGTTCCGTCTTTCTCTCTCTCTCTCACTCAGTACTTATCTCTGTTGCTCTGCTACTCTCTCTGTCGCTGCCATATCTCTCCCTTTCGCCTTGTCTCTCTGTTGCTCTCTTTCTATCTCTGTACCTCTTTCATCCAATCTATCTCTCCGTCTATCTCTCTCTCTCTCTTTCTCTCCCAGGAAAACAGAGAGTAATGGTTCATGGGAATTTTTCCGGCTGGATGTAGGATTGTAGTGGAGTTCCCCAGGGGTCAGTATTGGAACCCTGGATTTCCCTGATGTATATAAATGATTGAGATATTGGTGTGCAGGGGACCATTTCAGAGTTTGTGGATGGCACAAAACTTGGGAGAATGATAAACAGAGAGGGGGACAGTGTAGAGCATCAAAAGGACATTTACAAGTTGGGAGAGTGGGCAGATAGGTGGCCAATGATGTTCAATGTGGAGACGTTTGATGTGATGCATTTTGGTAGGAGAAACATGGACATGAAAAACAAAATTAGGGGTGTAATTTTGAAGGGGGTGCAGGAGCAGAAAGACCTGGGTGAAGATGTGCATATTTCATTGAAGGTGGCAGGACAGGTTGAGCGAGTGGTTCATAAAGCAGATTGTATCCTGGGCTTTACTAATAGGGGCTTAGAGTACAAGAGCAGGGAGGTTATGCTGAATTTATATAAGACGCTAGTTAGACCTCAGATGGAGTATTGTGTACAGTCCTGGGAGCCACACTATAGGAAGGATATGATTCCCGGGGCAGTGTGATTACGTGGGATGGAATTGAGATTTACACTCCTTCTGTGTTTGATGTTGGAATCAGCTTCATTTGAGGTGTGCTGTGTTTTGTAGACATTTTCAGATCTTTTTAAATAATTCCCTTTTTTTATAGACTGCATCACTGAGTGTGAATTGGAGCTTAGCATCCATTTTTTAAATTGTTTGAAAATAGTTTTAAACTTCGCCCCTAGTTCCAAACTCTCCCACAAGGGGAAACATCTTCTCCACATCCACCCTGTTAAGACCCCTCAGCAACTTACATCTTTCACTAAGATCACCTCTCCAAATTCTAAACTCCAATGGATACAAGCCCAGCCTGTCCAACCTTTCCTAATAAGAAAATCAGAATCCTTTCCTCATAAGGTCAGAGATGATGCGAAATGCCTCACACAATTGGCCTTGTCCTTGTCTTCATTGGCTTCTGAGCAACAACCTTCAATAACAATTATAATAATTTTGGGGAAAGGGCAGACGAGTGAGACCAGTGAAATTTTCCTTGCAGAGTGTCGAAAGTAGATTGATGGGCTGAATGTCCTCCTTCTGTGTTGTAAACTTTCTGTGTTACACACGCAGGTTAACATTTCATTCTCGAATAAGCTTCACTCTTTCCTCCATTGTAGGTTCCAGCACCTCCACATCACAAGTTGGGCAATGGATCTCCCTCCATTTTAAAGACGGGAATGGATCTTCCTCCACTTTAAAGATGGAGAAGACGTAGCCTAGTGGGACATAAGCAAGGCTTTTGGTAAGGTCCCACAAGGGAGAACGAAAGCGAAGGTAAGATCCCATGGGATCCAAGGCAATTTTTCAATTTGGATCCAGAATTGGCTGAGTGGCAGGAAGCAGAGGGTGATGGTCAAGGGGTGTTTTTGTGACTGAATCCCTGTGTCCAGTGGGGTTCCCCTGGGGTCGGTGTTGGGTCCCTTGCTGTGTGTGGTACGTATAAACAATTTAGACTTCAATGTAGGAGGGTTGATCAGCAAGTTTGTGGATGACACGATAATTGGTGGTGTGGTAAATAGTGAGGAGGAGAGCCTTAGATTACAGGCGGATATAGACGGACTGGTCAGTGGTTCAAGGACTTTAATCCGGATAAGTGTGAGGTGATGCACTTGGGCAGGACACACAAGGCACAGGAATATATGATGAATGGTAGGACCCTGGGATCTAATGCGCATTAGAGAGACCTTGGTGTGTATGTCCACTGGTCCCTTAAGGTAGTGGGACAGGTAAATAAGGTGTTTAAGAAGGCATATGAGATACTTTCCTTTATTAGCCGAGACATAGAATATAAGAGCAGGGAAGTCATGCTGCAACTGCATAAAACGCTGGTTAGGCCACAGCTAGAGTATTGCGTGTAGTTCTGGAGTCCGCATTGTAGGAAGGATGTGATTGCACTAGAGAGAGAGCAGAGGAGATTTACCAGGATGTTGCCTGGGCTGGAGAATGTAAGATATGAGGAGAGATAGGATAGACTTGGATTATTTTCCCGTGAGCAGAGGAGATTGAGGAAGGACATGATTGAGGTGAATAAAATAATGAGGGGCATTGATAGGGTAGAGAGGAAGGAACTTTTCCCCTTGGTGGAGGGAACAATAACCACGGAGCATAGATTTAAGGCAGGGGGCAGGAGGGTTAGAGGGGAAGTAGGGAAGGATTTTTTCACCCAGAGGGTGGTGGGAATCTGGAACTCACTGCCTGAAAGGGGGTTAGAGGCAGAAACCCTCATAACATTTAAGAATATTTGGATGTGCACTTGCGATGCCTTGGCATAGAAGGCTGTGGGCCTAGTGCTGTAAAATAGGATTAGAATTGTTAGGTTCTTGTTCGATCAGCACAGACTTGATGGGCCAAAAGGCCTTTTTCTGTGCTGTTGACCTCTGTGACTCTATGACAGAGATATCCCTGCATTTTAAAGACGGAGAAGGGATCTACCTCAATTTTAAAGATTGAGAAAACATCTCCCTCCATTTTAATGACGGAGAAGGGATCTACCAACATTTTAAAGATGGAAAAGGGACCTCACTCTATTTTTAAGATGTAGGAGGTGTCGCCCTCCATTTAAAATATATAGAAGGGATCTCCGTACAATTTAAAATGGGGAAGGGATCCCCCTCCATTTTAATGATGTGGAAGGAATCCACTACATTTCAATTTGGACACAAACGCTCTCAAACACACAAACACACAATTGCACAGATATATTCTTTCTCATAAACGCAGACACACACACACATCCTCTCACACACAGACACACTCACGCACATATATTCTCTATTTCACACATACATACACACACACATTCTCTCTCACACTCACGCTACACAGATATATTATTCCTCATAGACACACACTCTCTCTCACACACTCACAAAGACATATTCTTTCTCATACACATGCTCACACAGACATAGTCACAATCACACAGATGTATTCTCAAACGCACACACATCCTCTCTCACACAGACACTGATTCTCTATCTCACCGATTCACACACAGACTCGTAGATCTAT
Organism: Cetorhinus maximus; assembly: GCF_964194155.1. Classification (NCBI taxonomy): domain Eukaryota; kingdom Metazoa; phylum Chordata; class Chondrichthyes; order Lamniformes; family Cetorhinidae; genus Cetorhinus; species Cetorhinus maximus. Next base: position 59,797 of record NW_027596644.1, read on the forward strand.
TCATTCTCATACACGCAAACACACACAATCTCACACACACATATATTCTTCCTCACACACAAACACACACACACACACCAACTCACACACATACACGCTCTCTCACACACACACACATATATACATTCTCTCTCTCATGTACACACAAAAACACGCACACACTTGCACAGATATTTACTTTTTCATAGACGCAAGCACACACACATAAAAACCAGGATCGCATTGAATGTCAGAACAGGGTTGGAGGGTTAAATGGCCTCTTGCTCTTTCCATGTGCTATGACCAATATCCTTTATTCACTGTCTGGCTCTCAGTTACCCACTTGGTCTGAGAGTCTCTATTTCTCATTCACTCGATCTGTGTCTTCTCTCCCTGCCTCTCTTCCTCTGAGAATCTAGTCTACAAACACCAGGCAGCCATTTTAGGTTTGTTCACAGTGGCCATTTTATGTCCCCACAGGAATGGGACATTAGTAACATTAGTATTTTATCTATGATAAAAGAGAGAGCTGTACCATTCATGGGAGTGTTTGATGGAGACAGGTGTAGAGGGAGTTTACTCTGCATCTAACCCCGTGCTGTACCTGCCCTGGAAGTGTTTGATGGGGAGAGTATAGAGGGAGGTTTACACTGTATCTAACCCTGTGCTGTACCGGACATGGGAATGTTTGATGGGGAAAGTGTAGAGTGAGCTTTACTCTGTATTTAACCCCGTGCTGTACCAGTCCTGTGAGTGTTTGATGGGGAGAGTATAGAGGGAGGTTTACTCTGTATATAACCCTGTCCTGTTCCTGTCCAGGGAGTGTTTGATTGGAACAGTGCAGAGGGAGCTTTACTCTGTGTCTAACTCTGTGCTGTACCTTTCATGGGAGTGTTTGATGGGTCAGTATAGAGGGAGATTTACTCTATATCTAACCCCGTGCTGTACCAGTCCTGGGAGTGTTTCATGGGTACAGTATCGAGGGAGCTTTACTCTGTATCTAACCCCGTGCTGTTCCTGTCCTAGTAGTGTTTGATGGGTACAGTATAGAGGGAGCTTTACTCTGTATCTAACCCCGTGCTAACCTGTCTTGGGAGTGCTTGATGGGAACAGTACCGAGGGAGCTTTATCCGTATCTAACCCCGTGCTGTACTGTCCTGGGAGTTTCTGATGGGGACAGTATAGAGGGAGCTTTACTCTGTATCTAACCCCGTGCTGTACCTTTCCTGGGAGTGCTTGATGGGGACAGTATCGAGGGAGCTTTATCCGTATCTAACCCCGTGCTGTACCTGTCCAGGGAGTGTTTGATGGGGACAGTATAGAGGGAGCTTTACTCTGTATCTAACCCCTTGCTGTACATGTCCTGGGAGTGTTTGATGGGGACAGTATCGAGGGAGCTTAACTCTGTATCTAACCCAGTGCTTTACCTGCCCTGGGAGTGTTTGATGGGGACAGTGTAGAGGGAGATTTATTCTGTATCTAACCCCGTGCTGTACGTGTCCTGTGAGTGTTTGATGGGGTCAGTGTAGAGGAAGATTTACTCTGTATCTAACCATGTGCTGTACAAGTCCTGGGAGTGTTTGATGGGGAAAGTATAGAGTTAGCTTTACTCTCGATCTAAACCTGTCCTGTTCCTGTCCTGGGAATGTATGATGGGGACAGTATAGACGGAGCTTTAATCTGTTTCTAACTCTGTGCTGTACCTGTCCTGGGAGTGTTTGATGGGGACTGTGCAGAGGGAGCTTTATTCTGTATCTTAACCCGTGCTGTACCAGCCCTGGGAGTGTTTGATGGGCACAGTGTAGAGAGAGCATCACTCTCTATCTAATCCCGTGCTGTACCTTGTCTGGTAGCGTTTGATGGTGACATTATCGAGGGAGATTTAATCTGTATCTAGCCCCGTGCTGTACCTGTCCTGGGAGTGTTTGATGGGGACAGTATCGAGGGAGCTTTACTCTGTATCTAGCCCCTGCTGCTTCCTTTCTGGGACTGTTTGTTGGCAACATTCTCGCCCAAAACAAAAACAATCCACAAATCAGGCCTAATAAATTGAACATCAGTTTCCTTGTTTGATTCTCCCTGGTCTGTTCTGATTCTCTGATAGATTCCTCGTCTTTACCCTCCACATGAGCAGTCATCCTAATCCCGTCTACCTGTCCTGCTCCCAACGCGGCATCCGACTACAATAAGGCCAGTGACACAGGAGCCTCTCAGCGAGTGAGACAGGTGAGTCTTGAACCTGACCTGGGTATATGTGAGTGACCCGGGTTAATCCGACACTCCAGGGACAGTTTAGACAGTTCGAGTGCATCACAGCTTTGCCAGAATGAGACCTGGATTCCAAGGGTTAAAGTGCAAAGTGAGATTGCACAAACTCGGGTTGTATTCCCTGAAATTTAGTAGCATCAGGGGTGACTTGATCAAATTGTCAAATCCTGAGAGGAATGGAGGGGGGAGATTAGGGGAATGTATGAGCTCTTGTCCTGAGTAACAATCTTTGTGAGGCATCTTATCGAATCCCTTTTGAACAGACAAGTATCCACCTGTCACTATAGGTTATCTGTATGTTGCAAAGTTATTCTGATAATTTTCATCCCACAGAGTCAAAATTTCTGCGATTCTGTGTCTGAGTCAGAACTTCAAATAGTTCAGATTCACTGTTTAAAATAAGCAGTCACTTTTCTGTGGTGGTTTTTGAGATTGAGTATGGATCTCAGAATCTGTCAGTGGAAGGGAGTTTCTACAGAGATAGGAAATGGGATTGATGAATAAAGGTGCAGGATTTTGTTCACTGCATAAGATTGTGTCTGTTGCAGTTTCCCAGGAGTTTACATTTTCATGCGAAAAGGATGATTATCCAATGTCAACAATTCAATTTCTTCAGACAAGTGAAAACGCAAGAGAAAGAGGGAATATACCAACACTGGAACAAACAGGCAACTGTATGAGGAAGGTTTCAATTCTCTGCATGTTTTAATGTGAATTCCTGAGCTAAAGATTGAACTAAACAGGAGTTTAAATCTCACACTTGGACAATTTGAGTCCTGTTAGCCAAAAATTAAAAATAAAAACCTACAACTAAAAATTTCTTGGGTTAGAGCAGAGGTAATTTGACTCTGTATCGAACCCCATGCTGTATTTGGGTTGGGAGTGTTTGATGAACAGTATAGCCAAAGCTTTAGTTTGAAACAATTTTCTGCAAACGGTAATTGACGCAAAGTCTCTTGTTCATGTTTCAATTTGAGGCTGATAGATTTTTGTTAGGCAAAGGTGTAAAGAGATATGGAGGAAGATCAGAGATCAGCCAGGATCTCATTGAATGTCGGAAACAGTGTGCGGGGAGAAATGGAATCTTCCTCTTCCAATGTACTATGATAAATATCCTTCCTTCAATCTCTGTCTCTTGATCTCCCTCTCGATGTGAGTCTCTCTCTTCTCACTCGCTCGGTCTCTCTCTCTCTCTCTCTTCCTCTCTCTCAGAATCTAAATAAATGACACAAACAGCAGTCAGCCTTTTAGGTTTGTTCACAGAGGCCATTTTATGTCCCCAAAGCACTGGGACATTTCTGACAGAGTTGACGCCACAGGAATGTGACATTGGCACTATATATAAACCCACCAAACACCTCTATTAGATTCCAGTCTGTAACTCACTCCCAGGTGTCTGTTATTATATATATAAACTACCCCGAACCCCTCGATTAGATTCCAGTCTGTAACTCACTCCCAGGTGTCTGTTATTTTATATATAAACTACCCCGAACCCCCCGATTAGATTCCAGTCTGTAACTCACTCCCGGGTCTGTTATTCTGTATATAAATCCCCAAAATCCCTCGATTAGATTCCATGGATAAACGATATGACAGGACAATGTTGTTTATACCCAGGCACGTTGAAAAATATTTGGAGCTTTACCCTTTTCTCCAGCTGATGAACTTTTAATTTGAACACTGTGTTTATTTTGAAATCTAATTCAAAGGAGAATGAGGCTTCTTAACCTCATAACTCTACTGTTGAGGGAGCTTTACTCTGTATCAAACCCCATGCTGTACCTGTTCTGGGAGTGCTTGATGGGGACAATTTAAGAACAACTTTAATTCCAATCTAATGCCGCGCTGTCCAATAACGGATGCAGATTCAGATAAATCAGATGTTTCGTTTCTGTGCCACTTTCTGTATCTTGAAGCTTCTATTTGGAGCTGGAAATCTGTCAGTTGATAAATGTTGTCTTGAAAATTTCACCCTGAATAGTGTGAGCCTTAGTATTGTGGAAACGTGTGAAGAAAGTGTTTGCATTCACACATTCCTACATTGTGAAATGTAAGTTAATTGTGAAACAATAGGATGTAGGGCCAGGTAGTCTGAATGGACAACAGGATTTGGTTGATTAAAGAGTGAATGTTAATGATGTCCTTTGAAGAAGCCGTTTACTGTAAATGTCCCGAGACAATGAAATGCTTCAAAGCAAATATCCTGGTTGACAGAAATGGTTCCCCAATGTCTGAAACACTTTCCCAAGTCTGCAGAGACATGAAGGGGGCAGAGATATTGTATGATACAGATCATGAGATACCAGAGAACCACAGAATTGAAGTTGTGGGGCCCTCTCCTGTTTGAGAATGTCAGTTTTGATGTTTAACTCTGTGAAACTTGGCTAATGATTCAGAAAGCAGAAAGTTCCAATCCAATCTGTAACCTGCACTTCAAATTCCAAAGAGATATGTACACCTTAAGTGAATGAGTGAAATAGTGAAAGATGGATTTCATTGCAGGCAAATGTGTGGCTGCCCACTTTAAAAAGGATGGAACAGGTTACATTATAAATGGTGAAAAGCTGCAAACAGTGAGGGTCCAAAGAGTCCCTATCCATTTGTGTCAAGACTAAGAAAACATCAAACAGTTCCAATGAGAAAGTAAATTTGATATTTGGGATAAAGCTGGTTAAAAACTCACACTACCCATTCCATGAATCAGCCTCTGTAACCTGCACTTCAGCACATCACAAGAAAAATGATATTTTAAACTGTTCTTGATTCCAGCCTGTAACTCAAACCCGTGTATTTATTATTCTATATATAAACCCCCTGATCCCCTCTATTAGATTCCAGTCTGTAACTCACTCCCGGGTATCTATGATTCTATATATAAACCCCCTGAACCCCTTGATTAGATTCCAGTCTGTAACTCAATCCCGGGTATCGATTATTCTATATATAAACCCCCTGAATCCCTCAATTAGATTCCAGTCTGTAACTCACTCCCCGGTATCTGTTATTCTATATATAGACCACCCCAAACCCCTCGATTTGATTCCAGTCTGTAACTCATTCCCGTCTAACTGTTATTCTGTATATAAATGTCCCAAACCCCTCGACTAGATTTCAGTCTGTTACTCATTCCCGGGCTTCTGTTATTCTATATATATTATATTCATATCATTTATATATAAACCCCCCGAACCCCTCGATTTGATTCCAGTCTGTAAATCACTCTCGGGTATCTGTTATTCTATATATAAATCCCCCAAAACCCTCGATTAGATTCCAGTCTGTAACTCAATCCCGGGTATCTGTTATTCTATATATAAACCCCCTGAACCCCTCGATTAGATTCCGGTCTGTAACTCAATCCCGCGCGTCTATTATTCTATATATAAACCCCCTGAACCCTTCGATCAGATTCCAGCCTGTAACTCAATCCCGGGTATCTATGATTCTATATATAAACCCCCTGAACCCCTCGATTAGATTCCAGTCTGTAACTCAATCCCGGGTATCTATTATTTTATATATAAACCCTTCAATCCGCTCGCTGAGATTCCGTTATGTAACTCACTCCCGGATATCTTTTATTCGATATATATTATATCTACATGATTAATATATAAACCACCCCGATCCCCTCGATTAAATTGCAGCCTGTAACTCACTCCCGGGCATCTGTTATTCTATGTATAAGCCACCCCGAACCCTTCGATTAGATTCCAGTCTGTAACTCACTCCCGGTTATCTGTTATTCTATATATAATCCACCCCGAACCCCTCTATTAGATTCCAGTCTGTAACTCACTCCCGGGTATTTTTTATTCTGTATTTAAACCACCCCGAACCCCTCGATTAGATTCCAGACTGTAACTCACTCCCGGGTATCTGTTATTCTATATATCAACCACCCCAAACCCCTCGATTAGATTCCAGTCTGTAACTCACTCCCGGGTATCTGTTATTCTGTATATAAAACACCCCAAACCCCTCGATTAGATTCCAGTCTGTAACTCACTCCCGGTATGTTATTCTATATATAACCACCCCAAACCCCTCGATTAGATTCCAGCACTTCCACATCACAAATTGAGGAACGGGTCTCCCCCCATTTTAAAGTTGGTTAAAGGCTCTCCCTCTATTTTAAAGAAGGAGAAGGGATGTCTCACAAGATATTGTTCTTTACACTCAATAATGTTAACAAATTTTTGAACATTTTCAGTTTCCCCCTACACTTTCTCTTTCTCTCACCCTTTCTCGTTCCTTCTCTCCCTCTCCCAGCCCATCTCTCTGCCACCCTATATATTTCTCTGTTTCTCTCTCTCACCCCATATCTTTACCCTACACTCGCTCCCCTCTCTTCATCTCTCTCACTCAACTCATCCCTTTTTTATCGCGTGATCTCCTCTCTCTATCGCACTCGCTTACCCAGCTCTCTATCCCTCTCCAGAGGGATACTAACATTAGTATTTTAAACGTGACAGTGACACAGGTATGGAGACATAAATTCCACGTGTATTCCCTGGAATATTGAAGGATCCGGGCGTTCAGTCCCACACTTTGTTGTTGTGAATTTGAATTCTGAATTTTCTAAAACCGAATCTGGAAGTAAAAACCCCCGGGATGGAATGATTCACATTCTTTCTGCTGCTGCAAAGCCCGTGTCTGTGTCTGTTTCTCAGTATTTATTAACAATTTAAGATAATAGGATAGAATGCCACTAGTTTGCCATAATTCAACTCAGTCAGAAATGTCCCAATGTTATGACCGATATCATTTTTCATCGTCTGCCTGTTCATCCCCTCTCACTCTGTGTCTCTCTCTTTAACATTCCCTCATTCCGCGTCTGCTCTATCTCTCTCTCTCTCTCTCTCCCCCTGTCAGATTCTGTAAGAAAAATCCCCAAACTCCAGGCGTCCATTTTAGGTTTGTTCACAGTGGCCATTTTATGTTCCCACAGCACTGGGACATTTATGACAGAGTTGACTCCTCACGAATGGTAAATTAGTCCTTTCAATGTGACAGAGACACAGATATCTCCCTCCATTTTAAAGATGGAGAAACTCTGTTTATCACTCAATAGGCCCTGTCTTTACTTGGTATCTAACCCTGTGCTGCCCCTTCCCTGGGCCTGTTGGATGGGACAGAGCAGAGGGAATGTTACTCTCTATCGAACCCCATACTGTATATGGTTTGGGTGTGTTTGTTGAACAGTGTGGATGAAGCTTTACACTGGAATTTAGGTGAGGGGGTGATTTGATGAAATATTTCAGGATAATAATGGAAGTAGAGGTTTGAAAAAGACTAACTATTCCCGCCGGTTTGGGGAGTCTCGGCCTTGGGGTCATGGTTTTTCAACTATGTTTAGAATTTTAGAATTTCAGGAGGGAAACTAAGAAACATTTTAAAACACCAAGTGTGGTATTAGTTTGGATCTCTCTCACATGAACAGAAATTGATGCTGAGCCACTAGTCCATGTTTAAAACTGAGGCTGATAGATTTCTGTTAGCTAACACGCTGCAGAGATATGAGACCAAGGGGTTCAGTCACAGATCAGCCAGGATCGCATTGAATGTCAGAACAGGGTTGGAGGGTTAAATGGCCTCTTGCTCTTTCCATGTGCTATGACCAATATCCTTTATTCACTGTCTGGCTCTCAGTCACCCACTTGGTCTGAGAGTCTCTATTTCTCATTCACTCGATCTGTGTCTTCTCTCCCTGTCTCTCTTCCTCTGAGAATCTAGTCTCCAAACACCAGGCAGCCATTTCAGGTTTGTTCCCAGTGGCCATTTTATGTCCCCACAGGAATGGGACATTTAGGACAGATTTGACTCCTCACGAATGGAAAATTAGTACTTTCAACGTGACAGAGACACAGATATCTCCGTCCATTTTAAAGATTGAAAAGGGAACTCCCTCCGTTTTAACGGTGGAGAAGTTATCTGCCTCCATTTTAAATATTGAGAATGGTTCTCGCCCCATTTCGTCAGGTCTCTCTCTCCCTACCGCTTTTTCCTTCCCTCGACTCGTCTCTCTGATACTCTCTCTCATCCCATCGCTATTTCGGACACTCACTTCCCTCTCCCTGCCTCTCCCTCACCCCACCCATTTTTCTTTCATTCAATCGCCTCTCTCTATCTCTCTCTCTTGCCCTCTCTCTCTTTCTCCCTCAGCCCATCTCATTGTCGCTATCTCCCTCTCTCTCGCCCCATCTCTCTCCCCTTCACCCTCTCTGTCTTTCATTTTATCTCTCTGTCATTCTCTGACCCTCTCTCTCTCGCCCTCTCTCTCTTTCTTTCTCACCCCATCTCACTCTCACTATTTCCCGCTCTCTCTCTCTCTCGCGCTCTCTCTCTTTCTTTCTCACCCCATCTCACTCACTATTTCCCTCACTCTCTCTCTCTCATCCTATCTCTCTTTCTTTCTCACCCCATCTCACTCTCACTATTTCCCTCTCTCTCTCTCTCGCGCTCTCTCTCTTTCTTTCTCACCCCATCTCACTGTAACTATTTCCCTCTCTCTCTCACCCCATCTCTCTGCCCTTCACCCTCTCTCTCTCACCCCATCTCACTCTCACTAATTCCATCTCTCTCTCTCTCTCGCGCTCTCTCTCTTTCTTTCTCATCCCATCTCACTGTAACTATTTCCCTCTCTCTCTCACCCCATCTCTCTGCCCTTCACCCTCTCTCTCTGTCTCTCATTCTATCTCTGTCATTCTCTGACCCTCTCTCTATCGCCCCGTCTCTATCCCTATCACCACCTCTCTCTGTCGCTCTCTCTCCCTCGCTCTGCCACTGACTCTCTTTGACATTCGTTCTCTCCCACGCCTGTCTCTTTCTCCATCGCTCTCTTTCTCGCCTCGCCTTTCACTGTCTCTCTCTCACTACAACACCCTGCCCCTCTCTCTCTCTCGCCCTGTCTCTCTCTCTCCCTCTTGGCGATTTTTGTCTCTCTTTCTCTATCTCAATCTGCCTTTCTCTCACCATCTCTCTGCCTCTCTCTCTCACATACTCTCTCTCTCACTCCATCAGCCTCCCCCTCTCCCCACCATCCCCAATTTCCCTTTTCAGCAAATTTTGGGTGTGAAGCTGAAGGGAAAATATTTTCAGGGTTTCGGGGAAAGGGCGGACGAGAGAGACCAGGGAAACTTTCCTTGCAGAGTGTCGAAAGTAGTTTGATGGGCTGAATGGCCTCCTCGATTAGATTCCAGTCTGTTACTCAATCGGAGGTATCTGTTATTCTATATATTATCCACCCCGAACCCCTCAATAAGATTCCAGTCTGTAACTCACTCCCGGGTATCTGTTATTCTATATATAAACCACCCCGAACCCCTCGATTAGATTCCAGTCTGTAAGTCACTGCCAGGTATCTGTTATTCTATATATAAACCACCCCGAACCCCTCGGTTAGATTCCAGTCTGTAACTCACTCCCGGGTATCTGTTATTCTATATATAAGCCACCCTGAACCCCTCGGTTAGATTCCAGTCTGTAACTCACTCCCGGTTATCTGTTATTCTATATATAATCCACCCGGAACCCCTCGATTAGATTCCAGTCTGTAACTCACTCCTGTTATTTGTTATTCTGTATATGAACCACCCCGAACCCCTCGATTAGATTCCAGCCTGTAACTCACTCCCGGGTATGTTATTCTATATATAAACCATCCCGAATCCCTCGATTAGATCCAGTCTGTAACTCACTCCCGGGTATGTTATTCTATATAGAAACCACCCCCAACCCCTCGATTAGATTCCAGCACTTCCACACCACAAGTAGAGGAAGGGGTCTCCCCCATTTTGAAGTTGGTTAAAGGCTTTCCCGCCAATTTTAAGATGGAGAAGGGATGTCTCACAGGATATTGTCCTTTACACTCAATAATGTTCACAAATTTTTGAACATTTTCAGTTTCCCCCTACACTTTCTCTCATCCTGTCTCGTTCCTTCTCTCCCTCTCCCACCCCATCTCTCTGCCACCCTATATATTTCTCTGTTTCTCTCTCTCACCCCATATCTTTACCCTACACTCGCTCCCCTCTCTTCATCTCTCTCTCTCAACTCATCCCTTATTTATCGCTTGATCTCCTCTCTCTATCTCACTCGCTTACCCAGCTCTCTTTCCCTCTCTCCCTACCTCTCTTCCTCTGAGAATCTAGTCTACAAACACCAGGCAGCCATTTTAGGTTTGTTCACAGTGGCCATTTTATGTCCCCACAGCAATGGGACACTTAGGACAGAGTTGACTCCTCACTCATGTAACATTAGTATTTTAAACGTGACAGAGACACAGGTATGGAGACATGAATTCCCTGTGTATTCCCAGGAATATTGAAGGATCCGGGCGTTCAGTCCCACACTTTGCTGTTGTGAATTTGAATTCTGAATTTTCTATTACTGAATCTGGAAGTAAAAACCCCCGGGATGGAATGATTCACATTCATTCTGCTTCTACAAAGCCCATGTCTGTGTCTGTTTCTCAGTATTTATTAACTGTTTAAGATAAGCCTGTCTCTTTCTCCATCGCTCTCTTTCTTGCCTCGCCATTCACTGTCTCTCTCTCACTACAACACCCTGCCCCTCTCTCTATCTCGTCCTGTCCCTCTCTCTCTCTCGGTGAGTTTTGTCTCTCTTTCTCTATCTCAATCTGTCTCTCTCACCATCTCTCTGCCTCTCTCTCTCATTTACTCTCACTCTCACTCCATCAGCCTTCCCCTCTCCCCACCATCCCGAATTTCTCTTTTCAGCAAATTTTGGGTGTGAAGCTGAAGGGAAAATATTTTCAGGGTTTCGGTGAAAGGGCGGACGAGTGAGACCAGTGAAACCTTTCTTGCAGAGTGTCGAAAGTAGTTTGATGGGCTGAATGGCCTCCTCGATTAGATTCCAGTCTGTAACTCAGTCCCGGATATCTGTTATTCTATATATAAACCCCCTGAACCCGTCGATTAGATTCCAGTCTGTAACTCACTCCCGGGTATCTGTTATTCTATATATAAACCCCCTGAGCCCCTCGATTAGATTCCAGTCTGTAACTCACTCCCGGGTATCTGTTATTCTATATATAATCCACCCCGAACTCCTCGATTAGATTCCAGTATGTAACTCACTCCCGGGTATGTGTTATTCTGTATATCAACCACCCCGAACCCCTCGATTAGATTCCAGCCTGTGACTCACTCCTGGGTATCTGTTATTCTATATATAAACCCACCCCGAACCCCTCGATTAGATTCCAGACTGTAACTCACTCTCGGGTATGATATTCTATATATAAACCACCCCGAACCCCTCGATTAGATTCCAGTCTGTAACTCACTCCCGGGTATCTGTTATTCAATATATAAACCACCCCGAACCCCTCGATTAGATTCCAGTCTGTAACTCACTCCCGGGTATGATATTCTATATATAAACCACCCCGAACCCCTCGATTAGATTCTAGCACTTCCACATCACAAATTGAGGAAGGGGTCTCCCCCCATTTTCAAGTTGGTTAAAGTCTCTCCCTCTAATTTTAAGATGGAGAAGGGATGTCTCACAGGATATTGTTCTTTACACTCAATAATGTTAACACATTTTTGAATATTTTCAGTTTCCCCCTACACTTTCTCTTTCTCTCATCCTGTCTCGTTTCTTCTCTCCCTCTCCCACCCCATCTCTCTGCCACTCTATACATTTCTCTGTTTCTCTCTCTCACCCCATATCTTTACCCTACACTCGCTCCCCTCTCTTCATCTCTCCCTCTCTCAACTCATCCCTTTTTTATCGCTTGATCTCCTCTCTCTATCTCACTCGCTTACCCAGCTCTCTTTCCCTCTCACCCAATCTCTCTTCCTCTGAGAATCTAGTCTACAAACACCAGGCAGCCATTTTAGGTTTGTTCACAGTGGCCATTTGATGTCCCCACAGCAATGGGACATTTAGGACAGAGTTGACTCATGTAACATTAGTATTTTAAACGTGACAGAGACACAGGTATGGAGACATAAATTCCACGTGTATTCCCTGGAATATTGAAGGATTCGGGCGTTCACTCCCACACTTTGCTGTTGTGAATTTGAATTCTGAATTTTCTAAAACTGAATCTGGAAGTAAAAACCCCCGGGATAGAATGATTCACATTCTTTCTGCTGCTGCAAAGCCCGTGTCTGTGTCTGTTTCTCAGTGTTTATTAACTATTTAACATAATAGTTTAGAATGCCACAAGTTTGCCATAATGTCTGGAAAGAGGGTTGAAACAGAGGGGCTGAGGTAGCAAAACAAGAGGAGGGGGTGTGAATAGACACAGGATCTGGGGGTCTCCAATGTGTAGACACTGCCCAGCTCCCAGTCACATCTTTTAGAAAAGGCTGAATTGCGAAAATGAATCCAGGGACAGTGAAGCAAGTGACTCACTAACAATGAGAGCATTTTAAACATTCATTCTTTCACTGCAAAGCGCTCAGTCTTTCTGAGGTTCTGAAGGGGTCGGGGGTCTTCACTGTCTTATTCCCTCTCCCACTTGCTGCCCCTCTCTCTCTGTGTCAGTATTGCCTCATTTATAAAGTGCAGAGCAGAGCTGGCTGCATATTGTGGGATCTTGCTGTGCACAAATTGCCTGCAGTGTTTCATACTGTGCCACAACCAGTTAATTTATTAAAAATGTGCTGAATGGAATCATTTTCTGACCCTCAGGAGCCCTTTACCAAGTTCTAACTGTGAGAGTATGTAAAAGTTTGTGCTAATTCCTGAATAATGCTGGTGTTTTAGTCAGGGCGATGAATTGGGAGGTGGAACAGTCATTTGAATTCAGTCTCTCTAGGATGTGTCCCTATGTTACAACAGAGAGAGAGGGGGGAGATTGAGGGAAACAGGAAAAGACAGTGAAACAGAGGCAGGGGTTGGGGGTGAGGAAGAGACACAGGGTCCGGGTGGGGTTAGGGGAGGGTCTCCAGTGTGGAGTCAGTGCCCAGCTCCCAGTCTCTGCAGAAAAGCCTCAGTCACACCCTCCCGGGGACGCCTGGTTTGTAAAAATCGATGCTGGGACGGAGATTTCAAAAAGTCTCCCCCAGGAAGCAGCAGCTTGTTCCCGGTTTGAAGAGAAGGAGTTTCGGCCTTTCTGGGGATGTGTCCGGACTCAGATCACACATGGTGCCCGTGGGCAGGGGAGAGGGGGAAGAGGGAGGGTTACAGCAGGCATGAGGCTGGGGAAGGAAATGTGTCTCCCTGTTCCCATCCGGATAGCATTACATTGCTGCCTGTGGGATCCCCCTGTGCAGAAACGGCCAGCATCTTTTCCTGAACTGCAACAGGGAACACACAACGTTTCTGGGGGAGGGGGTGGAATTTCCCTGTCTCTGTCACTCCAGCTTTCTCTCTCCCTCTCTCTTTACAGACAGGACCCCTTGCTGATCATGTCCACTGAGGGTTAATAACAGGACAGGACCCCTTGCTGCTCCTCTCCACTGAGGGTTAACCCCAGGACAGACATGGTTTCAACAAGGGCCTGTCTTTACTTTTGGTTTAATAATAAATCTATATTTCTTTCCCCTGTTGGTTGTGTTACTCCAGTTCCAAACCCTGATCTCACACAAACCCCCAAAACACTGGCAGTAATCACAGTCCCCAACCAACTCTCCCTCTCACCCCAACCCACTCTCCCTCTCATCCCATCCCACTCTCCCTCTCACCCCAACCCACTCTCCCTCTCACCCCAACCCACTCTCCCTCTCACCCCAACCCACTCTCCCTCTCACCCCAACCCACTCTCCCTCTCACCCCAACCCACTCTCCCTCTCACCCCAACCCACTCTCCCTCTCACCCCAACCCACTCTCCCTCTCACCCCAACCCACTCTCCCTCTCACCCCAACCCACTCTCCCTCTCAGCCCAACCCTCTCACACCAACCCACTCTCCCTATCACCACTCCCTGTCCTGGGAGTGTTTGATGGGGACAGTGTAGAGGGAGCTTTACTCTGTATCTAACCCTGTGCTGTAGCAGTCCTGGGAGTGTTTGATGGGGACAGGTTAGATGGAGATTTACTCTGCACCTAACACCGTGCTGTACCTGCCCTGGGAGTGTTTGATGGGCACAGTGTAGGGGGAGCTTTTCTCTGTATCTAACCCCATGCTCTGCCAGTCCTGGGAGTGTTAGATGGGGACAGTATAGAGGGAGATTTACTCTGTTTCTAACCCCATGCTCTGCCAGTCCTGGGAGTGTTTGATGGGGACAGTATAGAGGGAGATTTACTCTGTATCTAACCCCGTGCTGGACCAGTCCTGGGATTGTTTGATGGGGCAGGTTAGAGGGAGATTTACTCTGTATCTAACACCGTGCTGTACCTGCCGTGGGAGTGTATGATTGGCACAGTGTAGGGGGAGCTTTACTCTGTATCTAACCCCGTGCTGTACCAGTCCTGGGAGTGTTTGATGGGGACAGTATAGCGGGAGATTTACTCTGTATCTCACCCTGAGCTGTACCAGTCCTGGGTGTGTTTGATGGAGACAGTGTAGAGGGAGCTTTACTCTGTATCCATCCCCGTGCTGTACCTGCCCTGGGAGTGTTTGATGGGGACGGTGTAGAGGGAGATGTACTCTGTATCTAACCCTGTCCTTTATCTGCCCTGTGAGTGCTTGATGGGGACAGTGTAAAGGGAGCTTTACTCTGTATCTAACCCTGTGCTGTACCAGTCCTGGGAGTGTATGATGGGGACAGGTTAGAGGGAAATTTACTCCGCATTTAAAACCGTTCTGTACCTACCCTGGGAATGTATGAATGGCACAGTGTAGGAGGAGCTTTACTCTGTATCTAACCCCGTGCTGTACCAGTCCTGGGATTGTTTCATGGGGACAGTATAGAGGGAGATTTACTCTGTATCTAACCCTGAGCTGTACCTGTCCTGGGAGTGTTTAATGGGGACAGTGTAGAGGAAGCTTTACTCTGTATCTAACACCGTGCTGTACCTGTCCTTGGAGTGTTTGATGGGGTTTGATGGGTACAGTATCGAGGGAGCTTTACTCTGTATCTAACCCCGTGCTGTAACTATTCTGGGAGTGTTTGATGGGTCAGTATCGAGGGAGCTTTACTCTGTATCTAACCCAGTGCTATACCTGCCCTGGGAGTGTTTGATTGGGAAAGTGAAGAGGTAGCTTTATTCTGTATCTAACCCTGTCCTGTTCCTGTCCTGGGAGTTTTTGATGGGGTCAGTATAGAGGGAGCTTTACATTGTATCTAAGACTGTCCTGGTCCTGTCCTGGGAGTGTCTAATGGGCACAGTGTAGAGGGAGATTTACTCTGTATCTAACCCCATGCTGTAACTATCCTGGGAGTGTTTGATGGGGACAGTATAGAGGGAGCTTTACTCTGTATCTAACCCCATGGTGCATTGCACTGGGAGTGTTTGATTGAGACAGTGCAGTGGGACCTTTATTCTGTATCTAAACCCGTGCTCTACCTGCCCTGGGAATGTTTGATGGGGACCGTGTAGATGGAGATTTACTCTGTATCTAATCCTGTCCTGTCACTGCCCTGTGAGTGCTTGATGGGGACAGTTTAGAGAGAGCTTTACTCTGTATCTAACCCCGTGCTGTACCAGTCCTGGGAGTTTATGATGGGGACATTGTAGAGGGAGCTTTACTCTGTATCTAATCCCGTGCAGTACCTGCTTTGGGATTGTTTGATGGGGTTTGATGGGGACAGTATCGAGGGAGCTTTACAATGTATCTAAACCCGTGCTGTACCTGTCCTGGGATGTTTTATGTGGACAGTATCGAGGGAGCTTTACTCTGTATCTAACCCAATGCTTTACCTGTCCTGGGAGTGTTTGATGGGGAAAGTGCAGAGGTAGCTTTACTCTGTATCTAACTGTGTGCAGTACCTGTCGTGGGAGTGCTTGATGAGGATAGTATAGAGGGAGCTTTACTCTCTATCTAACACCGTGCTGTACGTGCCCTGGGAGTGCTTGATGGGGACAGTGCAGTGGAAGCTTTATTCTTTATCTAACCCCGAGCTGCACCTGTCCTCAAAGTGTTTGATGGGGACAGTATCGAGGGAGCTTTACTCTGTATCAAACCCCGTGCTGTACCTATCCTGGGAGTGTTTGATGGGGACATTTTAGAGGGAGCTTTACTCTGTATATAACAGTGTCCTGTACCTGCCCTGTGAGTGCTTGATGGGGACAGTGAAGAGGGAGCTTTACTCTGTATCTAACCCCGTGCTGCACCAGTCCTGGGAGTATTTGATGGGGAGAGGTTAGTGGTAGCTTTACTCTGTATCTAGCCCCGTGCGGTACCTGCCCTGGGAGTGTTTGATGGGGACAGTGCAGAGGGAACTTTTTCTGTATCTAACCCCGTGCTGTACCTGCCCTGGGAGTGTTTGATGGGCACAGTATAGAGGGAGCTTTATTCTGTATCTAACCCCGTGCTGTACCTGTCCTGGGAGTGCTTGATGGGGACAGTGAAGAGGGAGCTTTACTCTGTATCTAACCCCGTGCTGTACCTGTTCTGGGAGTGTTTGATGGGGACAGTGCAGAGGGAGCTTTACTCTGTATCTAACCCCGTGCTGTACCTGTCCTGGGAGTGTTTGATGGGGACAGTGTAGACGAAGCTTTATTCCTTTTCTAAATCTGTGCTGTATCTGTCCTGGCAGTGTTTGATGGGGACAGGTTAAAGGAGCTTTACTATGTTTCTAACCCCGAGCTGTACCATTCCTGGGAGTCTTTGATGGATACAGTGTAGAGGGACCTTTACTCTTTATCGAACCCAGTGCTTTACCTGCCATGGGAGTGTTTGATGGGGAAAGTGTAGATGTAGCTTTACTCTGTATCTAACCCTGTCCTGGGAGTGTTTGCAGGGGACAGTATAGAGGGAGCTTTACTCTGTATCTAACCCTGTGCTGTACCTGTCCTGGGAGTGTTTGATGGGGACAGTGTAGATGGAGCTTTACTCTGTATCTAACCCCGTGCTGTACCTGTCCTGGGAGTTTTTGATTGGGACAGTATCGAGGGAGCTTTACTCTGTATCTAACCCCGTGCTGTACCTGTCCTGGTGGGGTTTGATGGGGACTGTGTACAGGAAGATTTACTCTGTAACTAAGCCTGTCCTGTTCCTGTGTTGGGAGTGTTAGATGGGGACAGTGTAGTGGGAGCTATACTCTCTATCTAACCCCGTGCTGTACCTGTACTGGGAGTGTTTGATGGGGACAGTGCAGATGGAGCTTTACTGTGTATTTAACCCAGTGCTTTACCTGTCCTGGGAATGTTTGAAGGGGACAGTGTAGAAGAAGCTTTACTCTGTATCTAACTCTGTGCTGTATGTGCTCTGGGAGTGTTTAATGGGGACAGTGCAGAGGGTGCTTTACTCTATATCTAACACCGTGCTTTACCTGTCCTGGTAGTGTTTGATGGGGACATTTTAGCGGGAGCTTTACTCTGTATATAACAGTGTCCTGTACCTGCCCGGTGAGTGCTTGATGGGGACAGTGAAGAGGGAGCTTTATTCTGTATCTAACCCCAGTCTGTACCAGTCCTGGGAGTGTTTGATGGGGACAGGTTAGTGGTAGCTTTACTCTGTATCTAGCCCCGTGCGGTACCTGCCCTGGGAGTGTTTGATGGGGACAGTGCAGAGGGAGCTTTTTCTGTATCTAACCGCGTGCTGTACCTGCCCTGGGAGTGTTTGATGGGCACAGTATAGAGGGAGCTTTATTCTGTGTCTAACCCCGTGCTGTACCTGCCCTGGGTGTGTTGGATGGGGACGATGTAGAGGGAGTTTTACTCTGTGTCTAACCCCGAGCTGTACCTGTTCTGGGAGTGTTTGATGGGGACAGTGTAGAGGAAGTTTTACTCTGTATCTAAACCCGTAGTGTACCTGCCCTGGGAGTGTTTGATGGGGACTGTGTAGAGGGAGCTTTAGTCTGTATCTAACCCCGTGCTGTACCTGTCCTGGGAGTGTTTGATAGGGACAGTGCAGAGGAAGCTTTATTCCTTATCTAAATCTGTGCTGTATCTGTCCTGGGAGTGTTTGATGGGGACAGGTTAAAGGAGCTTTACTAAGTATCTAACCCCGGGCTGTACCACTCCTGGGAGTCTTTGATGGATACAGTGTAGAGGGACCTTTACTCTGTATCGAACCCAGTGCTTTACCTGCCCTGGGACTGTTTGATCGTCAAAGTGTAGATGTAGCTTTACTCTGTATCTAACCCTGTCCTGGGAGTGTTTGATGGGGACAGTGTAGTGGGAGCTATACTCTCTATCTAACACCGTGCTGTACCTGTCCTGGGAATGTTTGAAGGGGACAGTGTAGAAGAAGCTTTACTCTGTATCTAACTCTGTGCTGTACCTGTCCTGGGAGTGTTTGATGGGGACAGTATAGATGGAAATTTACCCTGTATCTAACCCCGTGCTGTATGTGCTCTGGGAGTGTTTGATGGGGACAGTGCAGAGGGTGCTTTACTCTGTATCGAACACCGTGCTGTACCTGTCCTGGGAGTGTTTGATGGGGACAGTGTAGAGGGTGCTTTACTCTGTATCGAACACCGTGCTGTACCTGTCCTGGGAGTGTTTGATGGGGACAGTGTAGAGGTAGCTTTACTCTGTATCTCACCCCGTGCTGTACCTGTCCTGGGAGTGTTTGATGGGGACAGTGTCGAGGGAGCTTTACTCTGTATCTAACCCAGTGCTTTACCTGTCCTGGGAGTGTTTGATTGGTCCAGTGTAGAGGAAGCTTTACTCTGTATCTACCCCTGTGCTGTATCTGTCCTGGGAGTGATTGATTGGGATAGAATAGAGGGAGCTTTACTCTTTATCTAACCCCGTGCTGTACTTGCCCTGGTAGTGTTTGATTTGGACAGTGCAGAGGGAGCTTTACTCTGTATCTAAACCCGTGCTGTACCTGTCCTGGGAGTGTTTGATGGGGACATTTTAGAGGGAGCTTTACTCTTTTTATAACAGTGTCCTGTACCTGCCCTGGGAGTGCTTGATGGGGACAGTGAAGAGGGAGCTTTATTCTGTATCTAACACCGGTCTGTACCAGTCCTGGGAGTGTTTGATGGGGACAGGTTAGTGGTCGCTTTACTCTGTATCTAGCCCCGTGCGGTACCTGCCCTGGGAGTGTTTGATGGGGACAGTGTAGAGGGGGCTTTACTCTGTATATAACTCCGTGCTGCACCTGTCCTGGGAATGTTTGATGGGGTCAGTATCGATGGAGCGTAACTCTGTATCTAACCCCGTGCTGTACCTGTCCTGGGAGTGTTTGATGGGTACAGTATCGAGGGAGCTTTACTCTGTATCACACCCTGTCCTGTTCCCGTCCTGGGAGTGTTTGATGGGGACAGTGTAGAGGGAGCTTTACTCTGTATCGAACCCCGTGCTGTACCTGTACTCGGAGTGTTTGATGGAGACAGTGTAGAATGAGCTTTACTCTGTATCTAACCCTGTCCTGTTCCTGTCCTGGGAGTTGTTGATGGGGACAGTATAGAGGGAGCTTTACTCTGTATCTAACCCTGTCCTGTTCCTGTCCAGGGAGTGTTTGATTGGGACAGTACAGAGGGAGCTTTACTCTGTATCTAACCCCGTGCTTTTCCTGTACTGGGAGTGTTTGATGTGGACAGTGTAGGGGGAGCTTTACTCTGTATCTAACCCTGTACTGCACCTGCCCTGGGAGTGTTTGATGGGGACGGTGTGGAGGGAGCTTTACTCTGTATCTTACCCCGTGCTGTAACTGTCCTGGGAGTGTTTGATGCGGACAGTATAGAGGGAGCTATACTCTGTATATTGCCCCGCGATGTTCCTGTCCAGGGAGTGTTTGATGTGGAGAGTATAGCAGAAGCTTAACTCTGTATCTATCTCCGTGCTGTACCAGCCCTGCGAGTTTTTGATGGGGACGGTGTAGAGGTAGATTTACTCTGTATCTAACCCTGTTCTGTACCTGCCCTGTGAGTGCTTGATGGGGACAGTGTGGAGGGAGCTTTACTCTGTATCTAACCCCATGCTGTACCAGTCCTGGGAGTCTTTGATGGGGAGAGGTTAGAGGGAGATTTACTCTGTATCTAACCCCGTGCTGTACCTGCCCTTGTAGTGTATGATGGGCACAGTGTACGGGGAGCTTTACTCTGTATCTAACCCCGTGCTGTACATGTCCTGGGTGTGCTTGATGGGGACAGTATCGAGGGAGCTTTCCTCTGTATCTAACCCTGAGCTGTACCTGTCCTGGGAGTGTTTGATGGAAACAGTGTAGAGGGAGCTTTACTCTGTATCTAACCCCGTGCTGTACCTGCCTTGCGAGTGTATGATGGCCAATGTGTAGGGGGAGCTTTACTCTGTATCTAACCCCGTGCTGTACCAGTCCTGGGAGTGTTTGATGGGGAGAGTATAGAGGGAGGTTTACTCTGTATCTAACCCTGTGCTGTACCAGTGCTGGGAGTGTTTGATGGAGACAGTGTAGAGGGAGCTTTACTATCTATCTAACCCAGTGCTTTACCTGCCCTAGGAGTGTTTGCCCTGTGTTTGATGGGGACAGTATCGAGGGAGCTTTACTCTGTATCTAGCCCCTGCTGCATCCTTTCTGGGAGTGTTTGTTGGCAACATTCTCGCCCAAAACAAAAACAATCCACAAATCAGGCCTAATAAATTGAACATGAGTTTCCTTGTTTGATTCTCCCTGGTCTGTTCTGATTCTCTGATAGATTCCTCATGTTTACCCTCCACATGAGCAGTCATCCTAATCCCGTCTACCTGTCCTGCTCCCAATGCGGCATCCGACTACAATAAGGCCAGTGATACAGGAGCGTCTCAGTGAGTGAGACAGGTGAGTCTTGAACCTGACCTGGATGTATGTGAGTGACCCGGGTTAATCCGACACTCCAGGGACAGTTTAGACAGTTCGAGTGCATCGCAGCTTTGCCAGAATGAGACCTGGATTCCAAGGGTTAAATTGCAAAGTGAGATTGCACAAACTCGGGTTGTATTCCCTGAAATTTAGTAGCATCAGGGGTGACTTGATCAAATTGTCAAATGCTGAGAGGAACTGAGGGGGGAGATTAGGGGAATGTATGAGCTCTTGTCCTGAGTAACAAGCCGTGTGAGGCATCTTATCGAATCCCTTTTGACCAGACAAGTATCCACCTGTCACTACAGGTTACCTGTATGTTGCAAAGTTATTCTGATAATTTTCATCCCACAGAGTCAAAATTTCTGCGATTCTGTGTCTGAGTCAGAACTTCAAATAGTTCAGATTCACTGTTTAAAATAAGCAGTCACTTTTCTGTGGTGGTTTTTGAGATTGAGTATGGATCTCAGAATCTGTCAGTGGAAGGGAGTTTCTACAGAGATAGGAAATGGGATTGATGAATAAAGGTGCAGGATTTTGTTCACTGCATTAGATTTTGTCTGTTGCAGTTTCCCAGGAGGTTACATTTTCATGGGAAAGGGATGATTATCCAATGTCAACAATTCAATTTCTTCAGACAAGTGAAAACGCAAGAGAAAGAGGGAATATACCAACACCGGAACAAACAGGCCACTGTCTGAGGAAGGTTTCAATTCTCTGCATGTTTTAATGTGAATTCCTGAGCTAAGGATTGAAATAGGGGTTTAAATTTCACACTGGGATGCAGTACAATTTCAGTACTCTTACCCTTAAATTAAAAATAAAAACCTACAATTAAAACTTTCTTGGAAAGAGCAGAGGTAATTTGACTCTGTACCGAACCCCATACTATATTTGGGTTGGGAGTGTTTGATGAACAATGTAGCTAAAGCTTTAGTTTGAAACAATTTTCTGCAAACGTCAATTGACACAAAGTATCTTGTTAATGTTTCAATCTGAGGATGATAGATTTTTGTTGGGCAAAGGTG
This sequence comes from Cetorhinus maximus, assembly GCF_964194155.1. Classification (NCBI taxonomy): domain Eukaryota; kingdom Metazoa; phylum Chordata; class Chondrichthyes; order Lamniformes; family Cetorhinidae; genus Cetorhinus; species Cetorhinus maximus. Next base: position 81,871 of record NW_027596644.1, read on the forward strand.
TAAAGAGATATGGAGGTAGATCAGAGATCAGTCAGGATCTCATTGAATGTCAGAAACAGGGTGTGGGGAGAAATGGAATCTTCCTCTTCCAATGTACTATGATAAATATCCTTCCTTCAATCTCTGTCTCTCGGTCTCCCTCTCCATCTGTGTCTCTGTCTTCTTCTCACTCGCTCGGTCTGTCTCTCTCTCTCTCTTCCTCTCTCTCAGAATCTATATAAATGACACAAACACCAGTCAGCCTTTTAGGTTTGTTCACAGAGGCCATATTATGTGCCCACAGCACTGGGACATTTCTGACAGAGTTGACTCCTCAGGAATGTGACGTTGGTACTTTCAACGTGACAGAGACACAACTATGGAGACACTGATCAGACACTCATCCCCCAGACACCGCATTTTGCACGGGTTCCAGGTCATCACCACGCGCTGATTTAAAAAGATTTTCACCACATCCCCCCCCCCCTTCATCCCTTTCTCAAAACCTTCACCCTGTCTCTCCCCCTGTCACCATCGAACCAATTTTTTGAATTTGACTCTGTATGGACCCCATACTGTAATTGGGTTGGGAGTGTTTGATGAACAGTGTAGTCAAAGCTTCACTCTGAAACACTGGAATTGAGGTTAAGGGGTGATTTGATCAAATGCTTCAAGATACTAATGTAAATGAATCATGTTTTTTATAGCCAGGCATGTTGAAAAATATTTGGAGCTTTACCCTTTTCTCCAGCTGATGAACTTTTAATTTGAACACTTTTTAAATTGAACTCAAATTCAAAGGTGAATGACGCTTTTTAATCTCATAACTCAATTGTTGTGGGAGCTTTACTCTGTATGGAACCCCATGCTGTACCTGTTCTGGGAGCGTTTGATGGGGACAATTTAACAACAACTTTAATTCCTATCTTACCCCGCACTGTCCAATAACGGATGCAGATTCAGATAAATCGGATGTTTCATTTCTGTGTCACTTTCTGTACCTTGAAGCTTCCATTTGGAGCTGGAAATCTGTCAGTTGATGAATGTTGTCTTGAAAATTTCACCCTGAATAGTGTGAGCCTTAGTATTGTGGAAACGTGTGAAGAAAGTGTTTGCATTCACACATTCCTACATTGTGAAATGTAAGTTACCTTTGAACCAATAGGATGTGGGGCCAGGGAGTCTGAATGGGCAACAGGATTTGGATGATTAAAGAGTAAATTTTAATGATGTCCTTTGAAGGAGCCGTTTACTGTAAATGTCCCGAGACAATGAAATGGTTCCCCAATGTCTGAATAACTTTCCAAGTCCTCAGAGACATGAAGGGGGCAGAGATATTGTAAGTTACAGATCATGAGATACCAGTGAATCACAGAATTGAAGTTGTGGGGCCCTCTCCTGTTTCAGAATGTCAGTTTTGATGTTTAACTCTGTGAAACTTGGCTAATGATTCAGAAAGCAGAAAGTTCCAATCCAATCTGTAACCTGCACTTCAAATTCCAAAGAGATATGTACACCTTAAGTGAATGGGTGAAATAGTGCAAGATGGGATTCATTGTAGGCAAATGTGTGGCTCCTCACTTTAAAAAGGATGGAACAGGTTACATTATAAATGGTGAAAAGCTGCAAACAGTGAGGGTCCAGAGAGTCCCTATGCATTTGTGTCAAGACTAAGAAAACATCAAACAGTTCCAATGAGAAATTAAATTTGATATTTGGGATAAAGCTGGTTAAAAACTCACACTACACATTCCATGAATCAGCCTCTGTAACCTGCACTTCAGCACATCACAAGAAAAAATATGTTTTCAACAGTTTGTGATTCCAGTCTGTAACTCAATCCCGGGTATCTATTATTCTATATATAAACCCCCTGAACCCCTCGATTAGATTCCAGTCCGTTACTCACTCCCGGGTCTCTATTATTCTTTATATAAACCCCCTGAACACCTCGATTAGATTCCAGTCTGTAACTCACACCTGGGTAATTATTATTATATATATAAACCCCCTGATCACTTCGATTAGATTCCAGTCTGTAACTCACTCCCGCGTATCTATGATTCTATATATAAACCCTCTGAACCCCTCGATTAGATTCCAGTCTGTACCTCACTCCCGGGTATCTATTATTCTATATAAAAACCCCACAAACCCCTCGATTAGATTCCAGTCTGTACCTCACTCCCGGGTATCTATTATTCTATATATAAACCCCGCAAACCCCTCGATTCGATTCCAGCACTTCCACATCACAAGTTGAGGAAGGGGTCTCCCCCCATTTTAAAGATGGAGAAAGGATCTCCCTCCAACTTAAAGATGGAGAAGGGATATGTCACAGGATATTGTTCTTTATACTCAATAAAGTTAACTAATTTCTGAACATTTTCAGTTTCCCCCTACACTTTCTCTTTCTCTCACCTTCATTTTCATTCTCTCCCTCTCCCACCCCATCTCTCTGCCACTCTACCGCATTTCTCTGTTTCTCTCTCTCACCCCATCACTTTACCCTAAACTCGCTCCCCTCTCTTCACCTCTCTCTCTCTCACCTCATCCCTTTTCCTTTCATTTTATCTCTTCTCTCTATCTCACTCACTCGCCCCAGCTCTCTTTCTCTCTCACCCTGTCTCTCCGCCGCTCTGTCTCTCTATCTCTCATTCCGGCTATCTCTCCCTCTCTCTCACTCCTTTCCTCCGTTGCTCTGCTCCTCTCTCTGTTGCCCCCATCTCTCTCCCTCTCGCCTTGTCTCTCTTTCTACCTCTGTACCTCTTTCATCCCATCTATCTCGCCCTCTCTCTCTCTCCCTCTCTCCCTCTCCCACTTCTTTTGTGCCAAAATTGGATATAAAGCAGAATAGAAATTTTTTTCAGGCTCCCGTGAAAAGGCAGATGATTCAGACCAGCGAAATGTGGATACAGAATTGGCTGATGGATAGGAAACAGAGAGTTCACGGATATTTTTCCTGCTGGATGTAGGATTGTAGTAGAGTTTCACTGGGGTCAGTATTGGAACCCTGGATTTCCCTGCTGTATATAAATGATTGAGATATTGGTGTGCAGGGGACCATTTGAGAGTTTGTGGATGGCACAAAACTTGGGAGAATGATAAACAGAGAGGGGGACAGTGTAGAGCATCAAAAGGACATTTACAAGTTGGGAGAGTGGGCAGAAAGGTGGCCAATGATGTTCAATGTGGAGACGTTTGATGTGATGCATTTTGGTAGGAGGAACATGGACAGGAAAAATAAAATTAGGGGTGAAATTATGAATGGGGTGCAGGAGCAGAAAGACCTGGGTGAAGATGTTCATAGATCATTGAAGGTGGCAGGACAGGTTGAGCGAGTGGTTCAAAAAGCATATCATATCCTGGACTTTACTAATAGGGGCATAGAGTACAAGAGCAGGGAGGTTATGCTGAATTTATATAAGACGCTAGTTAGACCTCAGATGGAGTATTGTGTACAGTCCTGGGAGCAACACTATAGGAAGGATATGATTCCCGGGGCAGTGTGATTACGTGGGATGGAATTGAGATTTACACCCCTTCTGTGTTTGATGTTGGAATCAGCTTCATTTGGGGTGTGCTGTGTTTCGTAGACATTTTCAGATCTTTTTAAATAATTCCCTTTTTTTATAGACTGCATCACTGAGTGTGAATTGGAGCTTAGCATCCATTTTTTAAATTGTTTGAAAATAGTTTTAAACTCCGCCCCTAGTTCCAAACTCTCCCACAAGGGGAAACATCTTCTCCACATCCACCCTGTCAAGTCACCTCAGTAACTTACATCTTTCACTAAGATCACCTCTCCAAATTCTAAACTCCAATGGATACAGGCCCAGCCTGTCCAACCTTTCCTCATAAGAAAATCAGAATCCTTTCCTCATAAGGTCAGAGATGATGAGAAATGCCTCACACAATTGGCCTTGTCCTTGTCTTCATTGGATTCTGAGCAACAACCTGTTTCCGTTCTGATTGCACTAGACCAGGCCTCTGTTTCAATTACACTAGACCCTGCCTCAGTTAATACTGCACTAGACATTCTCTAAGTTGATATAACACGTGGCCGTGTCTCTCTGAATGCTACACTTCACCCGGCCTCTGTTTGGACGACACACGACCATTTCTCTGTTTATAACACAATAGGCCCTGTCTTTACTTGGTATCTAACCCGGTGTTGAACCTTCCCTGGGCCTGTTGGATGGGACAGAGCAGAGGGAATTTAACTCTCTATCGAACCCCATACTGTATTTGGTTTGGGTGTGTTTGTTGAACAGTGTGGATGAAGCTTTACACTGGAATTTAGGTGAGGGGGTGATTTGATGAAATATTTCTGGATAATAATGCAAGTAGATGTTCGAAAAAGACTAACTATTTCCGTCGGTTTGGGGAGTCTGGGCCTTGGGGCCATGGTTTTTCAACTATGTTTAGAATTTTAGAATTGCAGGAGGGAAACTAAGAAACACTTTAAAACACCAAGCGTGGTATTAGTTTGGATCTCTCTCACATGAACGGAAATTGATGCTGAGCCACTATTCCATGTTTAAAACTGAGGCTGATAGATTTCTGTTAGCTAACACGCTGCAGAGATATGAGACCAAGTGGTTCAATCACAGATCAGCCAGGATCTCATTGAATGTCAGAACAGGGTTGGAGGGTTAAATGGCCTCTTGCTCTTTCCATGTGCAATGACCAATATCCTTTTTTCACTGTCTGGCTCTCAGTCACCCACTTGGTCTGAGAGTCTCTATTTCTCATTCACTCGATCTGTGTCTTCTCTCCCTGTCTCTCTTCCTCTGAGAATCTAGTCTACAAACACCAGGCAGCCATTTTAGGTTTGTTCACAGTGGCCATTTGATGTCCCCACAGCAATGGGACACTTAGGACAGAGTTGACTCATGTAACATTAATATTTTAAACGTGACAGAGACGCAGGTATGGAGACATAAATTCCACGTGTATTCCCGGGAATATTGAAGGATCCGGGCGTTCACTCCCACACTTTGCTGCTGTGAATTTGAATTCTGAATTTTCTAAAACTGAATCTGGAAGTAAAAACCCCCGGGATAGAATGATTCACATTCTTTCTGCTGCTGCACAGCCCGTGTCTGTGTCTGTTTCTCAGTATTTATTAACAATTTAAGATAATAGTTTAAAATGCCACAAGTTTGCCATAATGTCTGGAAAGAGGGTTGAAACGGAGGGGCTGAGGTAGCAAAACAAGAGGAGGGGGTGTGAATAGACACAGGATCTGGGGGTCTCCAATGTGTAGACTCTGCCCAGCTCCCAGTCACATCTTTTAGAAAAGGCTGAATTGTGAAAATGAATCCAGGGACAGTGAAGCAAGTGACTCACTAACAATGAGAGCATTTTAAACATTCATTCATTCACTGCAAAGCGCTCAGTCTTTCTGAGGTTCTGAAGGGGTCGGGGGTCTTCACTGTCTTAGTCCCTTTCCAACTTGCTGCCTCTCTCTCTGTAAATATTGCCCCATTTAAAAAGTGCTGAGCAGAGCTGACTGCACCCTGTGGGATCTTGCTGTGCCCAAATTCCCTGCAGTGTTTCATACTGTGCCACAACCATTTAATTTATTTAAAAGTGCTAATTGGACTGATTTCTTGTCCCTCAGGAGCCCTTTACCAAGTCCTAACTGTGAGAGTGTGTAAAAGTTTGTGCTAATTCCTGAATAATGCTGGTGTTTTAGGCAGGGCGATGAATTGGGAGGTGGAACAGTCATTTGAATTCAGTCTCTCTAGGATGTGTCCCTACGTTACAACAGAGAGAGAGGGGGGAGATTGAGGGAAACAGGAATAGACAGTGAAACAGAGGCAGGGGGTTGGGGGTGAGGAAGAGACACAGGGTCTGGGGGGGGTTAGGGGAGGGTCTCCAGTGTGGAGTCAGTGCCCAGCTCCCAGTCTCTGCAGAAAAGCCTCAGTCACACCCTCCTGGGGACGCCTGGTTTGTAAAAATCGATGCTGGGACGGAGATTTCAAAAAGTCTCCCCCAGGAAGCAGCAGCTTGTTCCCGGTTTGAAGAGAAGGAGCTTAGGGCTTTCTGGGGATGTGTCCGGACTCAGAGCACACATGGTGCCCGGGGGGTGGGAGAGGGGGAAGAGGGAGGGTTACAGCAGGCATGAGGCTGGGGAAGGAAATGTGTCTCCCTGTTCCCATCCGGATAGCATTACATAGCTGCCTGTGGGATCCCCCTGTGCAGAAACGGCCTGCAGCTTTTCCTGAACTGCAACAGGGAACACACGACGTTTCTGGGGGAGGGGGTGGCATTTCTCTGTCTCTGTCACTCCAGCTTTCTCTCTCCCTCTCTCTTTCCAGACAGGACCCCTTGCTGATCCTGTCCACTGAGGGTTAACCCCAGGACAGACATGGTTTCAACAAGGGCCTGTCTTTATATTTGGCTTAATAATAAATCTATATTTCTTTCCCCTGTTGGTTGTGTTACTCCAGTTCCAAACCCTGATCCCACACAAACCCCCAAAACACTGGCAGTAATCGCAGTCCCCAACACACTCTCCCTCTCACCCCAACCCACTCTCCCTCTCACCCCAACCAACTCCCCCTCTCACCCCAACCCACTCTCCCTCTCACCCCAACCCACTCTCCCTCTCACCCCAACCCTCTCTCCCTCTCACCCCAACCCACTCTCCCTCTCACCCCAACCCACTCTCCCTCTCACCCCAACCCACTCTCCCTCTCACCCCAACCCACTCTCCCTCTCACCCCAACCCACTCTCCCTCTCACCGCAACGCTCTCTCCCTCTCACCCCAACTCACTCTCCCTCTCACCCCAACCCACTCTCCCTCTCACCCCAACCAACTCTCCCTCTCACCCCAACCCACTCTCCCTCTCACCCCAACCCACTCTCCCTCACACCCCAACCCAGTCTCCCTCACACCCCAACCCGCTCTCCCTCTCACCCCAACCCGCTCTCCCTCTCACCCCAACCCGCTCTCCCTCTCACCCCAACCCACTCTCCCTCTCACCCCAACCCGCTCTCCCTCTCACCCCAACCCGCTCTCACTCTCACCCCAACCCGTTCTCCCCCTCACCCCAACCCTCTCTCCCTCTCACCCCAACCCGCTCTCCCACTCACCCCAACCCGCTCTCCCTCTCACCCCAACTCACTCTCCCTCTCACCCCAACCCGCTTTCCCATTCACCCCAACCCACTCTCCCTCTCACCCCAACCCACTCTCCCTCTCACCCCAACCCACTCTCCCTCTCTCCCCAACCCACTCTCCCTCTCACCGCAACCCACTCTCCCTCTCACCGCAACCCACTCTCCCTCTCACCCCAACCCACTCTCCCTCTCACCCCAACCCACTCTCCCTCTCACCCCAACCCACTCTCCCTCTCACCACAACCCACTCTCCCTCTCACCCCAACCCACTCTCCCTCTCACCCCAACCCACTCTCCCTCTCACCCCAACCCACTCTCCCTCTCACCCCAACCCACTCTCCCTCTCACCCCAACCCACTCTCGCTCTCCCCACAAACCGCTCTCCCAATCACCCCAACCCAATCTCCCTCTCACCCCATCCGACTCTCCCTCTCACTCCAACCCTTTCTCCCAGGGAGATTTACTCTGTATCTAATCCCGTGCTGTTCCTGTCCTGAGAGTGTATGATGGGGACAGTTTAGCGGGAGTTTACTCCGTATATAACCCCTGCTTTACCTGTCCAGGGAGAGTTTGATGGGGACAGTGTAGAGCAAGCTTTACCCTGTATCAAACCCCGTGCTGTACCTGCCCTGGGAGTGTTTGATGGGGACGGTGTAGAGGGAGCTTTACTCTGTATCTAACCCAGTACTGTACTTGCCCTGGGAGTGTTTGATGATGACAGTGCAGTGGGACCTTTATTCTGTATCTAAACCCGTGCTGTACCTGGCCTGGGAGTGTTTGATGGGGACGGTGTAGTGGGAGATTTACTCTGTATCTAACACCGTGCTGTACCTGTCCTGGGAGTGTTTGATGGGGATTGTGTAGAGGAAGCTTTACTCTGTATCTAACCCCGTAATGTACCTGCACTGGGAGTGTTTGATGGGGATTGTGTAGAGGAAGCTTTACTCTGTATCTAACCCCGTAATGTACCTGCACTGGGAGTGTTTGATGGGGATGGTGTAGAGGGAGCTTTACTCTGTATCTAACCCCGTGCTGTACCTGTCCTGGGAGGGTTTGATGGGGAAGTTTAGAGGGAGCTTTACTCTGTATCTAACCCCGTGCTGTACCAGTCCTGTGAGAGTTTGATGGGGAGAGTATAGAGGGAGGTTTACCCTGTATCTAACCCTGTGCTGTAGCGGACCTGGTAGTGTTTGATGGAGACAGTGTAGAGGGAGCTTTACACTGTATCTAACCCTGTCCTGTTCCTGTCCTGGGAGTGTTTGATGGGGACAGTATAGAGGGAGATTTACTCTGTATCTAACCCTGTTCTGTTCCTGTCCAGGGTGTGTTTTATGGGAACAGTGCAGAGGGAGCTTCACCTTGTATCAAACCCTGAGCTGGACCTGTCCTCGGAGAGTTTGGTGGGGACAGTATTGAGGGAGCTTTACTCTGTATCTAACCCAGTGCTGTACGTGCCCTGGGTGTGTTTGATGATGACAGTGCAGGGGACCATTATTCTGTATCTAAACCCGTGCTGTACCTGGCCTGGGAGTGTTTGATGGGGACGGTGTAGTGGGATATTTACTCTGTATCTAACCCCGTGCTGTACCAGTCCTGGGAGTGTTACTCTGTATCTAAACCTGTGCTGTACCTGTCCTGGGAGTGTTTGATGGGGACAGTATAGAGGGAGCTTTACTCTGTATCTAACCCAGTGCAGTACTTGCCCTCGGAGTGTTTGATGATGACAGTGCAGTGTGACCTTTATTCTGTATCTAAACCCGTGCTGTACCAGTCCTGGAAGTGTTTGATGTCGATAGTGTATAGGGAGCTTTACTCTGTATCTAACCCCTTGCTGTACCAGTCCTGGGAGTGTTTGATGGGGAGAGTATAGAGGGAGGTTTGCATTGTATCTAACCCTGTGCTGTACCGGACCTGGGAGTGTTTGATGGGGACAGTGTAGAGGGAGCTTTACTCTGTATCTAACCCCGTGCTGTAACAGTCCTGGGAGTGCTTGATGGGGACAGATTAGAGGGAAACTTACTCTGTATCTAACCCTTTCCTGTTCCCGTCCTGGGAGTGTTTGATGGGGAAAGTGTAGAGGTAGCTTTACTCTGTATCTGACCCTGTCCTGTACCTGCCCTGGGAGTGCTTCATGGGGACAGTTTAGAGGGTGCTTTAAACTGTATCTTACCCTGGGCAGTACCAGTCCTGGCACTGTTTGATGGGGACAGGTTAGCGGGAGCTTTACTCTGTATCTAACCCCGTGCTTTAACTGCCCTGGGAGTGTATGATGGGCACAGTGTAGGGGGAGCTATACTCTGTATCTAAACCCGTGCTGTACCAGACCTGGGAGTGTTTGATGGGGAGAGAATAGAGGGAGCTTTACTCTGTATGTAACCCTGAGCTGTACCAGTCCTGGGAGTGTTTGATGGAGACAGTGTAGAGGGAGCTTTACTCTGTATCTAACCCCGTGCTGTACCTGCCCTGGGAGTGTATGATGGCCGCAGTGTAGTGGGAGATTTACTCTGTATCTAACCCCATGCTGTACCTGTACAGGTAGTGTTTAATTGGGACAGTATAGAGGGAGCTTTTTTCTGTATCTAACCCTGAGCTGTACCAGTCCTGGGAGTGTTTGATGTAGACAGTGTAGAGGGAATTTTATTCTGTATCTAACCCCGTGCTGTACCTGCCCTGGGAGTGTATGATGTCCACAGTGTAGGGGGAGCTTTACTCTGTATTTAACCCCGTGCTGTACCAGTCCTGGGAGTGTTTGATGGGGAGAGTATAGAGGGAGGTTTACACGGTATCTAACCCTGTCCTTTCCTGTCCAGGAGTGTTTGATTGGGACAGTGCAGAGGGAGCTTTACTCTTTGTCTAACCCCGTGCTGTACCTGTCCTGGGAGTGGTTGATGGGGACAGTATAGAGGGAGCTTTACTCTATATCTACCCCGTGCTGTACCTGTCCTGGGAGTGTTTCATGGGTACAGTATCGAGGGATCTTTACTCTGTATCTAACCACGTGCTGTACCTGTCCTGGGAGTGTTTGATGGGGACAGTATCGAGGGAGCTTTACTCTTTATCTAACCCTGTGCTTACCTGTCTTGGGAGTGCTTGATGGGGACAGTATCGAGGGAGCTTTATCCGTATCTAACCCCGTGCTGTACCTGTCCTGGGAGTGTTTGATGGGGAAAGTGTAGAGGTAGCTTTACTCTGTATCTGACCCTGTCATGTTCCCGTCCTGATGTGTTTGATGGGGACAGTATCGAGGGAGCTTTACTCTGTATCTAACCCCGTGCTGCACCTGTCCTGTGAGTGTTTGATGTGGACATTTTAGAAGCATCAGTGGTGACTTGATCAAATTGTCAAATCCTGAGAGGAACTGGGTGGGGAGATTAGGGGAATGTATGAGCTCTTGTCCTGAGTAACAAGCTTTGTGAGGCATCTTATCGAATCCCTTTTGAACAGACAAGTATCCTCCTGTCACTACAGGTTACCTGTATGTTGCAAAATTATTCTGGTAATTTTCATCCCACAGAGTCAAAATTTCTGCGATTCTGTGACTGAGTCAGAACTTCAAATTCAGATTCACTGTTTAAAATAAGCAGTCACTTTTCTGTGGTGGTTTTTGAGATTGAGTATGGATCTCAGAATCTGACAGTGGAAGGGAGTTTCTACAGAGATACGAAATGGGATTGATGAATAAAGGTGCAGGATTTTGATCACTGCATAAGATTGTGTCTGTTGCAGTTTCCCAGGAGTTTACATTTTCATGGGAAAGAGATGATTATCCAATGTCAACAATTCAATTTCTTCAGACAAGTGACAACGCAAGAGAAAGAGGGAATATACCAACAGTGGAACAAACAGGCAACTGTATGAGGAAGGTTTCAATTCTCTGCATGTTTTAATGTGAATTCCTGAGCTAAAGGTTGAAATAAACAGGAGTTTAAATCTCACACTGGGATGCCGTACAATTTCAGTCCTGTTATCCCAAAATTAAAAATAAAAATCTACAATTAGCTGGAGCTGGAAATCTCTCAGTTGATGAATGTTGTCTTGAAAATTTCACCCTGAATAGTGTGAGCCTTAGTATTGTGGCAACGTGTGAAGAAAGTGTTTGCATTCACACATTCCTACATTGTGAAATGTAAGTTAGCTTTGAAACAATAGGATGTAGGGCCAGGGAGTCTGAATGGACAAAAGGATTTGGATGATTAAAGAGTGAATTTTAATGATGTCCTTTGAAGGAGCCGTTTACTGTAAATGTCCTAAGACAATGAAATGCTTCAAAGGAAATATCCCCATTGACAGAAATGGTTCCCCAATGTCTGAAAGATTTCCCACGTCTTCAGAGACATGAAGGGGGCGGACATATTGTAAGATACAGATCATGAGGCGCTAGAGAATCACAGAATTGAAGTTGTGGGGCCCTCTCCTGTTTCAGAATGTCAGTTTTGATGTTTAACTCTGTGAAACTTGGTTAATGATTCTTAAAGCAGAAAGTTCCAATCCAATCTGTAACCTGCACTTCAAATTCCAAAGAGATATGTACACCTTAAGTGAATGAGTGAAATAGTGAAAGATGGATTTCATTATAGGCAAATGTGTGGCTGCCCACTTTAAAAAGGATGGAACAGGTTACATTATAAATGGTGAAAAGCTGCAAACAGTGAGGGTCCAAAGAGTCCCTTTCCATTTGTGTCAAGACTAAGAAAACATCAAACAGTTCCAATGAGAAATTAAATTTGATATTTGGGATAAAGCTGCTTAAAAACTCACACTACCCATTCCATGAATCAGCCTCTGTAACCTGCACTTCAGCACATCACAAGAAAAATGATATTTTCAACTGTTCTTGATTCCAGTCTGTAACTCAATCCCGGTTATCTATTATTCTCTATATAAACCCCCTGCACCCCTCAATTAGATTCCAGTCTGTAACTCACTCCCGGGTATCTATTATTCTCTATATAAACCCACTGAACCCCTCGATTAGATTGCAGTCTGTAACTCAATCCCAGGTATTTATTATTCTATATATAAACCCCCTGAACCCCTCGATTAGATTCCAGTCTGTAACTCAATCGCTGGTATCTATGATTCTATATATAAACCCCCTGAACCCCTCGATTAGATTCCAGTCTGTAACTCAATCCCGGGTATCTATGATTCTATATATAAACCCCCTGATCCCTTCAATTAGAATCGAGTCTGTAACTCAATCCCGGGTATCGATTATTCTCTATATAAACCCCCTGCACCCCTTAATTAAATTCCAGCCTGTAACTCAATCCCGGGTATCTATGATTCTGTATATAAACCCCCGGAAGCACTCGATTAGATTCCTGTCTGTAACTCACTCCCGGGTATCTATTATTCTATATATAAACCCCTCATTCCCCTCGATGAGATTCCGTTCTTTAACTCACTCCCGGATATCTTTTATTCGATATATATTATATCTACATGATTTATATATAAACCACCCCGAACCCCTCGATTAAATTTCAGCCCGTAACTCACTCCCGGGCATCTGTTATTCTATATATAAACCACCCGAAACTCCTCCGTTAGTTTCCTGCCTGTAACTCACTGCCGGGTGTCTGTTATTCTATATATAAACCACCCCAAACCCCTCCGTTAGATTCCTGTCTGAAACTCACTGCCGGGTGTCTGTTATTCTATATATAAACAAACCCAAACCCCTCCGTTAGATTCCAGTCTGTAACTCAATCTCGGGTATCTGTTGTGATTAATATCATTCTTTGATCGTCTGCCTGTTCATCCCCTCTCACTCTGTGTCTCGCTCTTTAACATTCCCTCATTCCGCGTCTGCTCTCTCGCTCTCTCTCTCTCCCCCTCTCAGATTCTGTAAGAAATTTCCCCAAACTCCAGGCGTCCATTTTAGGTTTGTTCACAGTGGCCATTTTATGTCCCCACAGCACTGGGACATTTATGACAGAGTTGACTACTCACGAATGGTAAATTAGTCCTTTCAATGTGACAGAGACACAGATATCTCCCTCCATTTTAAAGATGGAGAAACTCTGTTTATCACTCAATAGGCCCTGTCTTTACTTGGTTTCTGACCCTGTGCTGCCCCTTCCCTGGGCCTGTTTGATGGGACAGAGCAGAGGGAATGTTACTCTCTATCGAACCCCATACTGTATTTGGTTTGGGTGTGTTTGTTAAACAGAGTGGATGAAGCTTTACACTGGAATTTAGGTGAGGGGGTGATTTGATGTTCTTTATACTCAATAATGTTAACAAATTTTTGAACATTATCAGTTTCCCCCTACACTTTCTCTTTCTCTCATCCTGTCTCGTTCCTTCTCTCCCCCTCCCATCCCATCTGTCTGCCGCTCTATATATTTCTCTGTTTCTCTCTCTCACCCCATCAATTTACCCTACACTCGCTCCCCTCTCTTCATCTCTCTCTCTCAACTCATCCCTTTTTCTTTTTCTCGATCTCCCCTCTCTATTTCACTCGCTTACCCAGCTCTCTTTCCCTCTCACCCTGTCTCTCTGCCCCTCTGTCTCTCTATCTGTCGTTCCGTCTTTCTCTCTCTCACTCACTCCTTTCCTCCGTTACTCTGCTACTCTCTCTGTCGCACCCATCGCTCTCCCTTTTACCTTGTCTCTCTGTTGCTCTCTTTCTATCTCTGTACCTCTTTCATCCCATCTATCTCACCGTCTATCTCTCTCTCTCTCTCTTTCTCTCCCAGGAAAACAGAGAATACACACAATCTCACACACACATACATTCTTCCTCACACACAAACACACACACACACATATATACATTCTCTCTCTCTCATGTACACACAAAGACACGCACACACTTGCACAGATATATACTTTCTCATAGACGCAGGCACACACACATAAAAACCAGGATCGCATTGAATGTCAGAACAGGGTTGGAGGGTTAAATGGCCTCTTGCTCTTTCCATGTGCTATGACCAATATCCTGGCTCTCAGTCACCCACTTGGTCTGAGAGTCTCTATTTCTCATTCACTCGATCTGTGTCTTCTCTCCCTGCCTCTCTTCCTCTGAGAATCTAGTCTACAAACACCAGGCAGCCATTTTAGGTTTGTTCACAGTGGCCATTTTATGTCCCCACAGCAATGGGGCATTTAGGACAGAGTTGACTCCTCACTCATGTAACATTAGTATTTTAAACGTGACAGAGACACAGGTATGGAGACATGAATTCCCTGTGTATTCCCTGGAATATTGAAGGATCCGGGGGTTCAGTCCCACACCTTGCAGCTGTGAATTTGAATTCTGAATTTTCTATTACTGAATCTGGAAGTAAAAACCCCCGGGATGGAATGATTCACATTCATTCTGCTTCTACAAAGCCCGTGTCTGTGTCTGTTTCTCAGTATTTATTAACTGTTTAAGATAAGCCTGTCTCTTTCTCCATCGCTCTCTTTCTCGCCTCGCCTTTCACTCTCTCTCTCTCACTACAACACCCTGCCCCTCTCTCTTGCTCGCCCTGTCTCTCTCTCTCTCTTGGCGAGTTTTGTCTCTCTCTCTCTATCTCAATCTGTCCCTCTCTCACCATCTCTCTGCCTCTCTCTCTCTCTCACTCCATCAGCCTCCCCCTCTCCCCACAATCCCCAATTTCCCTTTTCAGCAAATTTTGGGTGTGAAGCTGAAGGGAAAATATTTTCAGGGTTTCGGGGAAAGGGCGGATGAGTGAGACCAGTTAAACTTTCCTTGCAGAGTGTCGAAAGTAGTTTGATGGGCTGAATGGCCTCTTCAATTAGATTCCAGTCGGTAACTCACTTCCGGATATCTGTTATTCTATATATAAACCCCCTGAACCCCTCGATTTGATTCCAGTCTGTAACTCTCTCCCGGATATCTGTTATTCTATAGATAAACCCCCTGTACCCCTCGATTAGATTCCAGCCTGTAACTCACTCCCGGGTATCTGTTATTCTATATATAATCCACCCCGAACCCCTCGATTAGATTCAGCCTGTAACTCACTCCCGGGCATCTGTTATTCTATATATTAACCACCCCAAACCCCTCGATTAGATTCCAGTCTGTAACTCACTCCCGGGCATCTGTTATTCTATATATAAACCAACTCGAACCCCTCGATTAGATTCCAGTCTGTAAGTCACTCCCTGGTATTTGTTATTCTGTATATAAACCACCCCGAACCCCTCGATTAGATTCCAGTCTGTAACTCACTCCCGAGTATCTGTTATTCTATATATAAACCAACCCGAACCCCTCGATTAGATTCCAGTCTGCAACTCACTCCCGGGTATGTTTTTCTATATATAAACCACCCCAAACTCCTCTATTAGATTCCAGCACTTCCACATCACAAATTGAGGAAGGGGTCCCCCCCATTTTAAAGTTGGTTAAAGGCTCTCCCTCTAATTTAAAGATGGAGAAGGGATGTCTCACAGGATATTGTTCTTTACACAATAATGTTAACAAATTTTTGAACATTTTCAGTTTCCCCCTACACTTTCTCTTTCTCTTACCCTGTCTCGTTCCTTCTCTCCCTCTCCCACCCCATCTCTCTGCCACCCTATATATTTCTCTGTTTCTCTCTCTCACCCCATATCTTTACCCTACACTCGCTCCCCTCTCTTCATCTCTCTCTCTCACCTCATCCCTTTTTTATCGCTTGATCTCCTCTCTCTATCTCACTCGCTTACCCAGCTCTCTTTCCCTCTCTCCCTGTCTCTCTTCCTCTGAGAATCTAGACTACAAACACCAGGCAGCCATTTTAGGTTTGTTCACAGTGGCCATTTTATGTCCCCACAGCAATGGGACATTTAGGACAGAGTTGACTCATGTAACATTAGTATTTTAAACGTGACAGAGACACAGGTATGGAGACATAAATTCCACGTGTATTCCCTGGAATATTGAAGGATCCGGGGGTTCAGTCCCACACTTTGCTGCTGTGATTTTGAATTCTGAATTTTCTAAAACTGAATCTGGAAGTAAAAACCCCCGGGATGGAATGATTCACATTCTTTCTGCTGCTGCAAAGCCCGTGTCTGTGTCTGTTTCTCAGTATTTATTAACAATTTAAGATAATAGGATAGAATGCCACTAGTTTGCCATAATTCAACTCGGTCAGAAATGTCCCAATGTTATGACCGATATCATTCTTTGATCGTCTGCCTGTTCATCCCCTCTCACTCTGTGTCTCTCTCTTTAACATTCCCTCATTCCGCGTCTGCTCTCTCTCTCTCTCTCTCTCCCTCTCAGATTCTGTAAGAAAAATCCCCAAACTCCAGGCGTCCATTTTAGGTTTGTTCACAGTGGCCATTTTATGTCCCCACAGCACTGGGACATTTATGACAGAGTTGACTCCTCACAAATGGTAAATTAGTCCTTTCAACGTGACAGAGACACAGATATCTCCCTCCATTTTAAAGATGGAGAAACTCTGTTTATCACTCAATAGGCCCTGTCTTTACTTGGTATCTAACCCTGTGCTGCCCCTTCCCTGGGCCTGTTTGATGGGACAGAGCAGAGGGAATGTTACTCTCTATCGAACCCCATACTGTATTTGGTTTGGGTGTGTTTGTTGAACAGTGTAGATGAAGCTTTACACTGGAATTTAGGTGAGGGGGTGATTTGATGAAATATTTCAGGATAATAATGCAAGTAGAGGTTTGAAAAAGACTAACTATTCCCGCCGGTTTGGGGAGTCTGGGCCTTGGGGTCATGGTTTTTCAACTATGTTTAGAATTTTAGAATATCAGGAGAGAAACTAAGAAACACTTTAAAACACCAAGTGTAGTATTAGTTTGGATCTCTCTCACATGAAAGGAAATTGATGCTGAGCCACTAGTCCATGTTTAAAACTGAGGCTGATAGATTTCTGTTAGCTAACACGCTGCAGAGATATGAGACCAAGGGCTTCAATCACACATCAGCCAGGATCTCATTGAATGTCAGAACAGGGTTGGAGGGTTAAATGGCCTCTTGCTCTTTCCATGTGCTATGACCAATATCCTTTATTCACTGTCTGGCTCTCAGTCACCCACTTGGTCTGAGAGTCTCTATTTCTCATTCACTCGATCTGTGTCTTCTCTCCCTGTCTCTCTTCCTCTGAGAATCTAGTCTACAAACACCAGGCAGCCATTTCAGGTTTGTTCCCAGTGGCCATTTTATGTCCCCACAGGAATGGGACATTTAGGACAGATTTGGCTCCTCACGAATCGAAAATTAGTACTTTCAACGTGACAGAGACACAGATATCTCCGTCCATTTTAAAGACGGAAAAGGGATCTCCCTCCGTTTTAACGGTGGAGAAGTTATCTGCCTCCATTTTAAATATTGAGAATGGTTCTCGCTCCATTTCATCAGGTCTCTCTCTCCCTACCGCTTTGTCCTTCCCATCGACTCGTCTCTCTGAGGATCTCTCTCATCCCATCGCTATTTCGGACACTCACTTCCCTCTCTCTGCCTCTCCCTCACCCCACCCATTTTTCTTTCACTCAATCGCCTCTCTCTATCTCTCTCCCTCGCCCTCTCTCTATTTCTCCCTCAGCCCATCTCATTGTCGCTATCTCCCTCTCTCTCTCCTCATCTCTCTCCCCTTCACCCTCTCTATCATTTCATCTCTCTGTCATTCTCTGACCCTCTCTCTTGCCCTCTCTCTCTTTCTTTCTCACCCCATCTCACTCTCACTATTTCCCTCTCTATCTCGCGCCCTCTCTCTTTCTTTCTCACCCCATCTCACTGTCACTATTTCCCTCTCTCTCTCACCCCATCTCTCTGCCCTTCACCCTCTCTCTCTGTCTCTCACTCTATCTCTGTCATTCTCTGACCCTCTCTCTATCGCCCCGTCTCTATCCCTGTCACCACCTCTCTCTGTCGCTCTCTCTCTCCCTCGCTCTGCCACTGTCTCTCTGTCACATTCGTTCTCTCTCACGCCTGTCTCTTTCTCCATCGCTCTCTTTCTCGCCTCGCTTTTCACTGTCTATCTCTCACTACAACACCCTGCCCCTCTCTCTATCTCGCCCTGTATCTCTCTCTCTCTTCATGAGTTTTGTCTCTCTTTCTCTATCTCAATCTGTCTCTCTCTCACCATCTCTCTGCCTCTCTCTCTCTCTCACTCTCTCTCTCACTCCATCAGCCTCCCCCTCTCCCCACCATCCCCAATTTCCCTTTTCAGCAAATTTTGGGTGTGAATCTGAAGGGAAAATATTTTCAGGGTTTCGGGGAAAGGACGGACGAGTGAGACCAGTGAAACTTTCCTTGCAGAGTGTCGAAAGTAGTTTGATGGTCTGACTGGCCTCCTCGATTAAATTCCAGTCTGTTACTCAATCGCGGGTATCTATTATTCTATATATAAAACCCCAAACCCCTCGATTAGATTCCAGTCTGTTACTCAATCGCGGGTATCTATTATTCTATATATAAAACCCCAAACCCCTCGATTAGATTCCAGTCTGTTACTCAATCCCGGGTATCTATTATTCTATGTATAAACACCCTGAACCCCTCGATTAGATTCCAGTCTGTACCTCACTCCCGGGAATCTGTTATTCTATATATAAACCAGCCCGAACCCCTTGATTAGATTCCAGTCTGTAACTCATTCCCGGGTATCTGTTATTCTATATATAAACCCCCTGAACCCCTCGATTAGATTCCACTCTGTAACTCACTCCCGTTGTGTTATTCTATGTATAAACCATTCCAAATCCCTCCATTAGATTCTGTTCTGTAACTTACTCCCGGGTATCTGTTATTCTATATATAATCCACCCCAATGCCCAATTTTAGATTCCAGTCTGTAACTCACTCCCGGGTGTCTGTTGTTCTATATATAAACCACCCCAAAATGCTCGATTTGATTCCAGACTGTAGCTCACACCCGGGTAACTGTTATTCTATGTATAAACCCCCCGAAACTCTCGATGAGATTCCAGTCTGTAACTCACTCCCGGGTACCTGTTATTCTGTATATAAACCCCCTGAACCCTTCGATCAGATTCCAGTCTGTAACTCACTCCCGGGTATCTGTTATTCTATATATAATCCACCCCGAAACCCTCAATTAGATTCCAGTCTGTAACTCACTCCCGGGTATCTGTTATTCTATATATAAACACCCAAAACCCCTCGATTAGATTCCAGTCTGAAACTCATTCTCACCTATCTGATTATCTATATTTAAACCATCCCGAAAACCACTGTTAGATTCGAATCTGTAACTCACTCCCGGGTATCTGTTAGCCTATATAAAAACTCCCCACACTCCTCAATTAGAATCCAGTCTGTAACTCACTCCCGGGTATCTGTTATTCTATATATAACCCACCCCGAACCCCTCGATTAGATTCCAGTCTGTAACTCACTCCCGGGTATCTGTTATTCTGTATATAAAACACTCCAAACCCCTCGATTAGATTCCAGTCTGTAACTCACTCCCGGGTATTTGTTATTCTGTATATAAACCACCCCAAACCCCTCGATTACATTCAGGTCTGTAACTCACTCCCGGGTGTCTGTTATTCTGTATATAAACCACCGCGAACCCCTTGATTAGATTCCAGTCTGTAACTCAGTCCCGGTTATCTGTTAATCTGTATATAATCCACCCCGAACCCCTCGATTATATTCCAGTCTGTAACTCACTCCCGGGTATCTGTTATTATATACATACACTTTTTTTTTTATTTCCCCCCCCCACACTCTTTTTTTATTCCCCCCCCACACTCTTTTTTTATTCCCCCCCCCGCCCACACTTTTTTTTTATTCCCCCCCACACTTTTTTTTTTATTTCCCCCCCCCCACACTTTTTTTTTATTTCCCCCCCCACACTTTTTTTTTATTCCCCCCCCCCACACTTTTTTTTTTATTCCCCCCCCACACTCTTTTTTTTTATTCCCCCCCCCCACACTCTTTTTTTTATTCCCCCCCGCCCACACTCTTTTTTTTATTCCCCCCCCCCACACTTTTTTTTTATTCCCCCCCCCACACTTTTTTTTTTATTCCCCCCCCACACTCTTTTTTTTTATTCCCCCCCCCCACACTCTTTTTTTTATTCCCCCCCGCCCACACTCTTTTTTTATTCCCCCCCGCCCACACTTTTTTTTTATTCCCCCCCCCCCACACTCTCTTTTTTTTATTCCCCCCCCACACTCTTTTTTTTATTCCCCCCCATGCTCTTTTTTTAAAAACTCCCCCCACGCTCTTTTTTCTTTCCCCCCCACACTCTTTTTTTTTATACCCCCCCCACCACGCTTTTTTTTTTATCCAACCCCCCATGCTCATTTCCCCCCCCCCCCATGCTATTTTCCCCCCCCCAAACGCTCTTTCTTTCCCCCCCTGTAATTTTCCACCCCCCCGGCTCTAATCATTGTCCTGACACTAAAGATCCTCAAACCCATACTGACCCTGAAACTAATACACGGTCTGGAATTAATACTGACCCTGAAACTAATACACGGTCTGGAATTAATACAGACCCTGAAACTAATACATGGTCTGGAATTAATACTGACCCTGAAACTAATACACGGTCTGGAATTAATACTGACCCTGAAACTAATACACGGTCTGGAATTAATACTGACCCTGAAACTAATACACGGTCTGGAATTAATACTGACCCTGAAACTAATACACGGTCTGGAATTAATACAGACCCTGAAACTAATACACGGTCTGGAATTAATACTGACCCTGAAACTAATACACGGTCTGGAATTAATACAGACCCTGAAACTAATACACGGTCTGGAATTAATACTGACCCTGAAACTAATACACGGTCTGGAATTAATACAGACCCTGAAACTAATACACGGTCTGGAATTAATACTGACCCTGAAACTAATACATGGTCTGGAATTAATACTGACCCTGAAACTAATACACGGTCTGGAATTAATACTGACCCTGAAACTAATACATGGTCTGGGATTAATACAGACCCTGAAACTAATACACGGTCTGGAATTAATACTGACCCTGAAACTAATACATGGTCTGGGATTAATACAGACCCTGAAACTAATACATGGTCTGGAATTAATACTGACCCTGAATCTAATACATGGTCTGGGATTAATACTGACCCTGAATCTAATCCAGGCCCAGAAACCAATGCAGACCCAACACTAATACTGGACCCGGAATTAATAGAGACTATGAAAAAAATGCAGACCTGGATTAAATAATCTAGTTCCAGAATCGAAATCGGGCATTGAAACTAATGGAGCCCCTGAGACTAGGATTCACCATGAAACTCATTTTGGCCCTGATCATTAGACGGTGCCTGAAACTATTACTGAGCCAAAAAATGAATCTGCTCCCTGAAATTACAATGACACAAGGGCAAATACAGACCTTGAAATTTATTCAATCACTGAGACTAACAGAATCCCTCAAATCCAATATTAAACACTGAAACCCACACGGGCCGTGAAATAAATATTCATAGAGGCCATTAAAGTAATACAGACACGATGGGCATGATGCCTCTCCCGCCGATGTATGATTTGTTGGGTGTGAGCTAACAGAGGCCAGCGGAGGCCTGAGGCCTAACAGAAGCCGGGGGCCCTTATGTCTTGGTTAAGGTTGTGCTGAACAGTTTCTTTGTGCCAGAGGCTGATCCTCCTTGGGCGGTAATAAATCAAAAGCAGAAACAAATCCACCCAGCGACAACTGAATCCCCCCCAAACTGATCAAAACCATCAAACAAAGACAGGCCCCCAATCTAATAGAGACCCTGAAAATAATGCAGAATTGATACCGTTAAAGGATAATGATCCAGGCCGTGAATCGAATGCAGACCCTGTGAGTGTTACAGGCCCTGAAACTATCACTGAGTAAGAGTGAGCAGAGATAAGAGAGGCAGGAAGAGGTGGAGGGATTGAACTCGATGGGATTAGATTGGGCTCTCTGCAGCACCGTGTCTCAACCTGGATCCCCCTGAGTAAAACCCCCATTCCCCAAACCCCCCCACCCCAACCGACACTGAACCCAATCGTCGGTGTGAAAATTCCACACGTCCTTTCTCCGGGTATAAGAATGAGTGACAAAGACCCGGACACATTTTTATTATTTTTCTCTCCGGTTACAGCTCTTGTCCGAGGATTCCTCGCGGCAAATCGATTCTCTCTCTGCATCGTCCGAGCTGCAGCTGCCAAATCCATTCTCCTTGGGGGGGAGAGGGAAAGAGAGAGAGAAATGGAAATTGATTAAAATAAAGCACAGAATTTTAAAACACAAGACACAGCAAGATCCCAGGGCTCTTCTCACTCGCTCACAACCACAATCTCAATCAAAAGAGGGAGGTGGGCGTGTGGGGCCTTTACTCTGAGGCTGGGGCTGTGACTAAACACTGGAGACCACCCCAGTGCCTCCCCTGTCCCCCCAACTCCCAGAGGCTGCGTCTCTCCCTCTGTGTGTAACCTGCCAGCTCCAGCTGTTTTACTGCCTCATTGTAAAAACCACACAAACACTGATCATTCCCCTCTCGCCGTCCCTCTCCCATTCACTGTCCTCACCCCCTCTACCTGCTCACTCCAGGGCTGCTGCTGTTTGCACACTAAATATTCACATTGCACTTTCCGATTCTAACACTGTCACCTCTCTCCCTCTCTCTCTCTCCCCCTCCCTCTGTACCTATCTAGCCTCCTCTCTATCTCTGCTCATCTTTACCTCTCTAATCTGTCGCTATCTCTCTTCCTTTTCTTTACCTCAGGATCAATCTTGACTGAAATGCGCTCAGAAAAGCTTCTTTCTGACCATTTGAAATAATGATGCACTGTGGCCATGTTTTATATTTATCCAGGGTTTACTGAGAGAAATGACAGGGGGGGCGGCGGGAAATGGGAGCAATCCTCAATCAGCCCGTCACTGAACTGAATTCAGGGGGAGGGCAGCCACAGGGTTGCAGTGCAGGACAGGCTGCAGGTTGGACACGCACAGCAAGATCCCACAAGCAAGGTGATATTAGCCAGGTATCCTTCCGCCACCCCCTATTCCCAGAAAATCTTCCTCTTTAAAACTGGGCCCGGGGTTGGGAACTAATTGATTTACAAATTATATGAAAACTTCAGAGAAATCAGTGACGGGGATTCAAGCCCCCAACCTCCCTCCCCCCCCAGTCCAATTCATCATCTGGCCTTCCACACAGGAAATAGAACAATAAATAAACAACATAAAAATAACAGGCCTTTACGCAGCCTCACATTTAGAAATTCAATTCCAGGACCTCCGAAAGTCAACACATCAATGTTTACAATTGCAGCGCACAGCAGGATCCCACAAACAGCCCCATGAGGGACATGGACTGGACAAACCCCAGATCCTGTCTGTCTCTTTCCCTCATAACCGTCGCCTCCCACCATCTGTTAACCTCCCCACTCAATAGTTCCCTCAATCTTTCCTCTTTCCCACCTCTCTCTCTCCCTCCCTCCCTCTCTCCCTCTGTCTCTCTCTCTCTGTTTCTCCCATGCCAGAATATAGAGGCAGAGAGAGAGAAAACCACAGTCAGGGCCTCAATAAACTCAATTCAAAATGATTAAAATAAAGCAAACATTACTGAAACAAAAAAGACACAGCAAGATCCCAGGGCTCTTCTCACTCACTTACATCCACAATCTCAGAGGGGCGGTGGAGTGGGGGTAGAGGCATCATTTAGTAAACACACCCCCTGTTAGTAAACACAGACAAATGGAACAGATTTGAAATGAGATGACGGTGTAAATGCCTCGTGACCAGCCCTCTCCCTCTGTGTGTAACCTGCCGGCTCCAGCTGTTTTACTGCCTGATTGTACATAACACACAAACACTGATCATCCCCACCTCACCGTCCCTCTCCCATTCACTGTCCTCACCCCCTCTACCTGCTCACTCCAGGGCTGCTGCTGTTTGCACACTAAATATTCACATTGCACTTTCCGATTCTAACACTGTCACCTCTCCCTCTGTCTCTCTCCCCCTCCCTCTGTACCTATCCAGCCCACCCCATCCCTGCTCATCTTTCCCTCTCTCTCTCTCTCTCCCACTTGATAATCTGTCGCTATCTCTGTTCTTTTCCCCTTCCTCAGGATGGAACTTGATTGAAAAACACTCTGAAAAGTCTCTGTCTGACCATTTGAAATAATGATGCACTGTGGCCATGTTTTACATTTATCGATGATTTACGGAGAGAAATGGGGCTGGGGGGTGGTGGGAAATGGGAACAATCCTCAATCAGCCCGTCAGTAAACTGAACTCGGGGAGGGTAACCATGGTTGCAGTGCAGGCCAGACAAGCACAGCAAGATCCCACAAGCCAGGTGATGTTAGCCAGGTATCCTTCCTTCCCTCACCCCCAGAAAAGTCTAATCTACCTCTTTTAAACTGGGGTCGGCTGGGTGGAACTGATTGTATTGCAACTTTTTGAAGGCTTGAGAGAAATCACTGGAATTAAACACCCCACTCCCCACCCCTGTCCGATTCCTCATCTGGCCTTCAACACAGGGAATTATAACAATAAACAAACAATATCAAACTAACAAGCACAGCCTCACATTTAGACATTCAATTCAAGAAGCTCAAACATTCGAAAATCAATGTTTACAATTGCAGTGCACAGCAGGATCCCACAAACAGCCCCACGAGGGATATAACCATAAGACATAGGAGCAGAAATTAGGCCATTTGGCCCATCGAGTCTGCTCCGCCATTCAATCATGGCTGATAAGTTTCTCAACCCCATTCTCCCGCCTTCTCCCCATAATCTTTGATCCCCTTATCAATCAAGAACCTATCTATCTCTGTCTTAAATACATTCAATGACCTGGCCGCAACAGCCTTCTGTGGCAACGAATTCCATAGATTCACCACTCTCTAGCTAAAGAATTTTCTCCTCATCTCTGTTCTAAAAGGTTTTCCCTTTACTCTGAGGCTGTGTCCTCGGGTCCTGGTCTCTCCTGCTAATGGAAACATCTTCCCCACGTCCACTCTATCCAGGCCTTTCAGTATTCTGTGAGTTTCAATCAGATCCCCCCTCATCCTTCTAAACACCATCGAGTATAGACCCAGAGTCCTCAAACATTCCTCATATGTTAAGCCTTTCATTCCTGGGATCGTTCTCGTGAACCTCCTCTGGACCCTCTCCAGGGCCAGCACATCCTTCCTGAGATACGGGGCCCAAAATTGCTCCCAATATTCTAAATGTGGTCTGACCAGAACCTTATAAAGCCTCTGCAGCAAATTCCCTGCTTTTATATTCTAGTACTCTCGAAATAAATGCCAACATTGCATTTGCCTTCCTAACTACCGACTCAACCTGCAAGTTAACCTTAAGAGAATCCTGGACTCGGACTCCCAAGTCCCTTTGCGCTCCAGATTTCTGAATTCTCTCCCCATTTAGAAAATAGTCTATGCCTCTATTCTTGCTACCAAAGTGCATGACCTCACACTTCCCCACGTCCAACCAGGCTGCAGGTTGGATACGCACAGCAAGATCCCACAAGCAAGGTGATGTCAGCCAGGTATCCTTCCCCCACCCCCTATTCCCAGAAAATCTTCCTCTTTAAAACTGGGCCCGGGGTTGGGAACTAATTGCTTTACAAAACATATGAAAACTTCAGGGAAATCAGTGATGGGAATTCAACACGGGAAATAGAACAATAAATAAACAACATAAAAATAACAGGCCTTTACGCAGCCTCACATTTAGAAATTCAATTCCAGGACCTCCGAAAGTCAACACATCAATGTTTACAATTGCAGCGCACAGCAGGATCCCACAAACAGCCCCACGAGGGACATGGACTGGACAAACCCCAGATGCTGCCTGTCTCTCTCCCTCATAACGGTCCCCTCCCACCATCTGTTAACCTCCCACTCAATAGTTCCCTCAATCTTTCCTCTTTCCCACCTCTCTCTCTCTCCCTCCCTCCCTCTCTCCCTCTGTCTCTCTCTCTCTCTCTCTGTTTCTCCCATGCCAGAATATGGAGAGGCAGAGAGAGAGAAATCCACAGTCAGGGCCTCAATAAACTCAATTTAAAATGCTTCCCGCACATTTCATTCAAGCCTCAATTCATCGCAGTGTCTAATACAGCAGCATTATTCGGGGAAACAGCCTCACTTGAACAAGTTTCACTTCAGGCCCTCCCGCCTGCTTCACCAGTCGGGGAATTCATTTTCAAAGTGTGCTCCCTGGTGGTCATTTGGGAAAACCTGTTTGGTATTTGCGCACAGAAAGATCCCACACACTGCAGTGCGCTCACAGTCAGATCAGATTGGTTTAGACTGAGAATTGATGGAAAAGGAAAGGGCAGAGAAATATCTTGAAACAAACTGGCACAGATTGGCCCCTCAGTGACACAGTTTCTTTTCACTAATCCAAACTTCTGGGAGGCTGGGAGTGAGGGTCTTTTCTCCAGAGGCTGGGAGCTGGGCAGTGACTGCACGCCGGAGACCCCCAGATCCTCGTCTCTCCCCTCCCTGTCCCTCTCTCTCCCTGTTTCCCTCCCTCTCCCCTTTCTCTCTCCCTCCCTCCCTGATAACTCACAATCGAGAGAGAGGGAGAGAGAGACAGCAGGAAAACGCACAATCACATCCTCAATCAAATGGATTCAAGAGGCTGCTGCACATTTTGTTTCACCGTCACATTCATGGCCTGAAACACGGGCCTTTATTG
This sequence comes from Cetorhinus maximus, assembly GCF_964194155.1. Taxonomy (NCBI): domain Eukaryota; kingdom Metazoa; phylum Chordata; class Chondrichthyes; order Lamniformes; family Cetorhinidae; genus Cetorhinus; species Cetorhinus maximus. The sequence goes on from NW_027596644.1 coordinate 108,611, forward strand.
GGGAGTTCAGCCAATGCACAGACCCTCCCGAGGGGCCTGAATAGAGGCCGTGAATTGGGCCTAGTCGCAGAGGCTGCATTAAAGCTCAGGGACAGGAAGAGGCCCCAGTCTAACAGAACATTCCTCTCCCTCCACAGCTCAGCCCAAACCTCACAGGCAGGGCTGGAAGGAGTGAGAAGGAAATGGGACCCACTCCCCCTTAACCCCCCCAATTCAAATATCGACAAATCACATTATGACTTTCCTGTCAGTTTACTACAAGATGAAGCAGAGAAAGAAATGTCTGGAAAGAGAGAGGGAGAGAGAAAGCTGGAGTGACAGAGACAGGGAAATGCCACCCCCTCCCCCAGAAACGTCGTGTGTTCCCTGTTGCAGTTTAGGAAAAGCAGCAGGCCGTTTCTGCACAGGGGGATCCCACAGGCAGCAATGTAATGATATCCGGATGGGAACAGGGAGACACATTTCCTTCCCCAGCCTCATGCCTGCTGTAACCCTCCCTCTTCCCCCTCTCCCCCCCCCTGGCACCATGTGTGCTCTGAGTCCGGACACATCCCCAGAAAGGCCTAAACTCCTTCTCTTCAAACCGGGAACAAGCTGCTGCTTCCTGGGGGAGACTTTTTGAAATCTCCGTCCCAGCATCGATTTTTACAAACCAGGCGTCCCCGGGAGGGTGTGACTGAGGCTTTTCTGCAGAGACTGGGAGCTGGGCACTGACTCCACACTGGAGACCCTCCCCTAACCACCCCCCAGACCCTGTGTCTCTTCCTCACCCCCAACCCCCTGCCTCTGTTTCACTGTCTTTTCCTGTTTCCCTCAATCTCCCCCCTCTCTCTCTGTTGTAACGTAGGGACACATCCTAGAGAGACTGAATTCAAATGACTGTTCCACCTCCCAATTCATCGCCCTGCCTAAAACACCAGCATTATTCAGGAATTAGCACAAACTTTTACACACTCTCACAGTTAGGACTTGGTAAAGGGCTCCCGAGGGACAAGAAATCAGTCCAATCAGCACATTTTTAATCAATTAACTGGTTGTGGCACAGTATGGAGAGGGACTAAGACAGTGAAGACCCCCGACCCCTTCAGAACCTCAGAAAGACTGAGCGCTTTGCAGTGAATGAATGAATGTTTAAAATGCTCTCATTGTTAGTGAGTCACTTGCTTCACTGTCCCTGGATTCATTTTCGCAATTCAGCCTTTTCTAAAAGATGTGACTGGGAGCTGGGCAGAGTCTACACATTGGAGACCCCCAGATCCTGTGTCTATTCACACCCCCTCCTCTTGTTTTGCAATCTCAGCCCCTCTGTTTCACCTCACTCACTCCCCCCTTACTCTCTCTCTCTCTCTTCCCCCATTGGAGAGACTGAGGGGGAGAGAGGAGACTGAGAATTTGACAGTCAGAGATCGGTGAAGTGAATTAAATTGGCTGCCGGGCCTTTACCTTTCACCGTGACATGAATTGCTCTTAGACACGGGCCCTGTGCTCTTGGTGAATTAGACCCGGGTACAAGTTCCGGCCTTTTTAATTCCCCGCCCCTGTGAGTGCTGGATAGAAAGGGCACTCTGTAAAGTTCCTGTCTCACCATCGACAAAAATCCACACCACACTGGCCATCTTTTACATTTATAGTTCCACAATCACATCCCCCAGTCAATCAAATAGTTACTAGAGTTGCAACTAAGACAATTTGCACAGCAGGATCCCACGAGCGGTCCCACAATGGAGGGGGAGACCCCCAGACCCTGTGTCTCCTTCCCCTGCCCCCGAGGCCCCAACATCCCCACCCCCTCTCTGTCGAAGTCTCCCTCATTCTGTTCCTCTTTCTCTCTCTCTGCCCCCATCACTCCTCCCTCTGCACCCACCTCTCTCTCTGCCCCCATGTGTACACAGCAAGATCCCACTCCCCACCTGCTCATGACCGGTTAAAAATGTATTGGCTGAGGATAGCGGGACAGTGAGTGGGGAATGGGCCTCACCCCCTCTCTCTCTCCCCCTCCAACACCCTCCCCCACCCCCAACCAAAGTAACGACAAATCACATTGGTGTTTTTATACATTTTATTGAAAGATGAATTATGGACAGAATTGGCTGGAGAGAGAGAGGGAGAGAGGGAACAAGCTGGAGAGACAGAGACTGGGGGCTGCTCTCCCCCCACCCTCACCACCAGCCCGCACCCTCAGATCTACATTAAACTCAATTGAAATGGCTGCTGCCGCTTGCATTTAACCCAGGAAAGCCCGTGGCCCGGCCTGTCTAACACACACCGACATGACTCTGGGGGGTGAGAAGAAGCCTTCGCACAGGCTCCAGGTTCTCATTTCAGGCCCTCTCCCTCTCCCTCTCTCTCTCTCTCTGTGTGTCCGACTGCTTCACCCTCCATGAACCCATTTCTATCAAGTGTGGTCACTGATGCAGTTCAGGAAAGGCTGGCGGCCTCTTTGTTTTATTTTTTTACACAGCAGGATCCCATGACTTTCCCAATATCCACACCTGCTGTGAAAGCCTCTCTCTCCCCGTCTTCCCCGTGGGAATTCCCCAGTCTGGGGGCCATCCCCTCAGTTCCCTCCCTCCCCACCACCACAACCCCCTGAAAGGGCTGAAACTCAAACTGGGGAGCAGCTGGATTCTCTCAGGAGACATTTTCAAATCACTGCCTCGTGTTTTCAGTTTGAGTCAACTCCCACTTTCTGGAAGGCCCTGACTGGGCGCTGGGCAGTGACTGCACACGAGGAGCCCTCTCTCTCTCCCCCCGGACCCTGTGTCTTCTCACCTACCCACACCATCTCCGCTCTGTTTTGTTATCTCTCCCCCTCTTTCCCCTGACCTCTCCTTTCTCTCTCTCTCATGTGGGGAAAGGCCACAGGCCCCTGTGGGCACAGCAAGATCAGGAGGATGGAGCGAGAGAGAGAAATCCACACACAGAAGCTGCGTAAACTGAATTAAAATGGTTCCCCCTGTCCCACCCATCAGTCTCCAGAAGGTGCTAAACTCCCTCTCTTATTTTGGAATTATAACAAGCTTTTAAACAGCTTCAGATTTCAGATTTTTAATCTCCTCTTTGTCACACACCAAAGGGTTAATGTGTTTGTGACTAATCGCAAGGCCGGGATATTTTAACCCCAGGGTTTCAAAATCCAGCACCCCATCATCTAACAGAAACCGCTTCATCGATGAACCAAAAACCAGGGTCCCTCCCAGATTAAAATTAAACCTCGGGGTCATAAAGAGACACAACTCACGTGGGTGGGTGGGTGGGGGGGGTGTGGAACAGGCCTGAGTCCATCCATCCAAGCTGGGGAACAGCTCCTGCCCATGGATTCATAGTCACATTGCAGTCTTCAAACTCCAAATTCCTGGGGAAAAGAGAGAGGGAAAAGAATTGTCTAAAACACAAAGCAAGAACATTTCTAAACAAAATAGCACAGCAAGAGCCCAGGATTAAACACCCCCCTCCTCCCCTCCCCTCCCCTTCACAATTACACAATCTCTTAGCAACATCCAAATACAAAAATATCTCAGTTATAAACCAGAGGCTAAAACAGATTGAGAGACCTTTCCCATCCCCTGTGTTTCTCTCTGTATCTCTCTTCCTATCTCACTCACATCTCTGTCCCCCTCAATCTCTCTCTATCTCTCTTTGTCTCTCAGAGATGAAAATTAAACCTCGATTGGGGAAATAAACAGACACAACTCATGTGGGTGAAGCCTGTGGACCAGGCCTCAGACTATCCCTCTCTGGAAGAAGCTCCTTGTCATTGTCCCAGACTTTCCCTCTATGGATCCTCACCTTCCAGTTTTCAGAATACAAATTTCTCAGGAGAAAAAGAGATAAAATTGGTTAAAAAGACAAAAGCAAGGACATTTAACTGCATAAATTGAATTAAAATGGTTCCCTTTGTCACCCCATCAGTCTCCAGAAGGTGCTAAACTCCCTGTTTCAGTTTGGGAAGGGGCTGCACATTCCTTTGGGACACTTTTTAAAATTACCATCCCAGGATTTAATTTAAAATCTCATTCTATCTCAGAGGATGTGAGTGGAGGTGGCTTGTGACTACACACTGGAGACCATCAGACCCTGTCTCTCTTTCCCACACCCCCTCCTGTTTTTACACCTCCACTCCCGTCGGCCTCCCTCTCTCTCTCTGTTTCAATCACTCCCTCTCTTTTCTCTCTCTGCTCCTGTCTCTCACATTCAGGGTAAAGATGGATGCTCCTATCGAGGCCCTTGTCCCTGTCCTCTCTTTCTCCATCCCTCTTTCTCACTCGTTCTCTCTGTCCATCTTTCTATTTAACTTCCCCCTGTCTCATGTGCTCTGCATTGAAATGAGAGATGAAATGTTCCTGTCTCCCCATTTAAAATAATGACAAATCACATTGCTGTTTCTGGTCAGTTTTTGTTGATTAAAGTTTAAAATGGGCACAAAGACAGCTGGAGAGAGAGAGAGAGGGAGAGAGAAAAGCTGGAGGGAGAAAGACACAGAAAATCACACAGGTAAAACTAAAGTCAGAATCTCAGTAAACTGAACAGTAATGGCCCCTGTGAATCTGATTGAACAGATTCCACTTCATCGCACTGTCTCCCCACCTGTCTTATTTTGCAATTATAACAAGCTTTTTAACAGCTTCAGATTTCACATTTTTAATCTCCTCTTTGTCACACACCAAAGGGTTAATGTGTTTGTGACTAATCGCAAGGCCGGGATATTTTAACCCCAGGGTTTCAAAATCTAGCACCCCATCATCTAACAGAAACCGCTTCATCGATGCACCAAAAACCAGGGTCCCTCCGAGATTAAAATTAAACCTCGGGGTCATAAAGAGACACAACTCACGTGGGTGGGTGGGTGGGGGGTGTGGAACAGGCCTGGGACCATCCATCCAAGCTGGGGAAAAGCTCCTGCCCATGGATTCAAAGTCACATTGCAGTCTTCAAACTCCAAATTCCTGGGGAAAAGAGAGAGGGAAAAGAATGGACTAAAACACAAAGCAAGATCATTTCTAAACAAAATAGCACAGCAAGAGCCCAGGATTCCACCCCCACACCCACCCCCTCCCCTTCAAAGCTACACAACCTCTTAGCAACATCCAAATACCAAAATATCCCAGTTATAAACCAGAGGCGAAAACAGATTGAGGACCTTTCCCATCCCCTGTGTTTTTCTCTGTATCTCTCTTCTTATCTCACTCACACCTCTGCCCCCCTCACTCATTCACTCTCTCACCCTGTGTCTCAGAGATGGAAATTAAACCTCGATTGCGGTAATAAACAGACACAACTCACGTGGGTGAAGCCTGTGGACCAGGCCTCAGTCTATCCCCCTCCCTCCACACCCTCCTCTATCTCTGCCTTCATCATCCCTCCCTCCGCACCCTCCTCCTTTCCCTCAATCTTTTATTTTGAAAGTGTTGTCACTCTTGTGGGGGGCAAAGAACAGGGCGGGGGGGTGGAGACCATGTGTACACAGCAAGATCCCACTACCCACCTGCTCATGACCAGTTAAAAATGTATTGGCTGAGGATTGCGGGACAGTGAGAGGGGAATGGGCCTCACCCCGTCTCTCTCTCCCCTCCCAACACCCTCCCCCAACCCAATTAAAGTAACGACAAATCACATTGAGAGGGAACAAGCTGGAGAGGTAGAGACTGGGGGCTGTTCTCTCCCCACCCTCACCACACCACACTGGCCATGTTTTACATTTATAGTTCCCCCTGTCCACCCATCAGTCTCCAGAAGGTGCTAAACTCCCTGTCTTATTTTGGAATTATAACAAGCTTTTAAACAGCCTCAGGTTTCAGATTTTTAATCTCCTCTTTGCCACACACAAAAGGGTTAATGTGTTTCTGACTAATCGCGAGGCCGGGATATTTTAACCCCAGGGTTTCAAAATCCAGCACCCCATCATCTAACAGAAACCGCTTCATCGATGAACCAAAAACCAGGGTCCCTCCCAGATTAAAATTATAACTAGGGGTCATAAAGAGACACAACTCACGTGGGTGGGTGGGGAGTGTGGAACAGGCCTGAGTCCATCCATCCAAGCTGGGGAAAAGCTCCTGCCCATGGATTCATAGTCACATTGCAGTCTTCAAACTCCAAATTCCTGGGGAAAAGAGAGAGGGAAAAGAATTGACAAAAACACAAAGCAAGAACATTTCTAAACAAAATAGCACAGCAAGAGCCCAGGATTCCATCCCCCCCATACCGACCCCTTCACAGTTACACAAGCTCTTAGCAACATCCAAATACAAAAATATCCCAGTTATAAACCAGAGGCTAAAACAAATTCAGAGACATTTCCCATCCCCTGTGTTTCTCTCTGTATCTCTCTTCCTATCTCACTCACATCTCTGTCCCCCTCTCTCTCTCTCTCTCTCTGTCTCTCAGAGATGAAAATTAAACCTCGATTGGGGTAATAAACAGACACAATTCATGTGGGTGAAGCCTGTGGACCAGGCCTCAGACTATCCCCCTCTGGAAGAAGCTCCTTGTCCTTGTCCCAGACTTTCCCTCTATGGATCCTCACCTTCCAGTTTTCAGAAAACAAATTTCTCAGGAGAAAAAGGGATAAATTTTGTTGAAAGAACAAAAGCAAGGACATTTAACTGCATAAATTGAATTAAAATGGTTCCCTCTGTCCCCCCTCCATCAGTCTCCAGAAGGTGCTAAACTCCCTCTTTCAGTTTGGGAAGGGGCTGTTCATTCCTTTGGGACACTTTTTAAAATTACCGTCCCAGGATTTATTTTAAAATCTCATTCTATCTCAGAGGATGTGAGTGGAGGTGGCTTGTGACTACACACTGGAGACCATCAGACCCTGTCTCTCTTTCCCACACCCCCTCCTGTTTTTACACCTCCACTCCCGTCGGCTTCCCTCTCTCTCCCTGTTTCAATCACTCCCTCCCTTTTCTATCTCTGCTCCCGTCTCTCACATTCAGGGTAAAGATGGATGCTCCTATCTAGGCCCTTGTCCCTGTCCTCTCTTTCTCCATCCCTCTTTCTCGCTCGTTCTCTCTATCCATCTTTCTATTTTCCTTCCCCCTGTCTCATGTGCTCTGCATTGAAATGAGAGATGAAATGTTCCTGTCTCCCCATTTAAAATAATGACAAATCACATTGCTGTTTCTGGTCAGTTTGTGTTGATTAAAGTTTAAAATGGGCACAAAGAGATCTGGAGAGAGAGAGAGGGAGAAAAGCTGGAGGGAGAAAGACACAGAAAATCACAAAGGTAAAACTAAAGTCAGAATGTCAGTAAACTGAACAGTAATGGCCCCTGTGAATCTGATTGAACAGATTCCACTTCATCGCACTGTCTCCCCACCTGTCTTATTTTGCAATTATAACAACCTTTTAAATAGCTTCAGATTTCAGATTTTTAATCTCCTCTTTGTCACACACCAAAGGGTTAATGTGTTTGTGACTGATCGCAAGGCCGGGATATTTTAACCCCAGGCTTACAAAATCCAGCACCCCATCCTCTAACAGAAACCGCTTCATCGATGCACCAAAAACCAGGGTCCCTCCCAGATTAAAATTAAACCTCGGGGTCATAAAGAGACACAACTCACGTGGGTGGGTGGGGGGATGTGGAACAGGCCTGAGTCCATCCATCCAAGCTGGGGAAAAGCTCCTGCCCATGGATTCATAGTCACATTGCAGTCTTCAAACTCCAAATTCCTGGGGAAAAGAGAGAGAAAAGAATTGACTAAAACACAAAGCAAGAACATTTCTAAACAAAATAGCACAGCAAGAGCCCAGGTTTCCACCCCACCTCCCCCCCCCTTCACAGTCTCACAATCTTTTAGCAACATCCAAATACAAAAATATCCCAGTTATAAACCAGAGGCTAAAACAGATTGAGAGACCTTTCCCATCCCCTGTGTTTCTCGCAGTATCTCTCTTCCTATCTCACTCACATCTCTGTCCCCCTCACTCTCACTCTCTCTCTGTCTCAGGTATGAAAATTAAACCTTGATTGGGGTAATAAACAGACACAACTCACGTGGGTGAAGCCTGTTGACCAGGCCTCAGACTATCCCCCTCTGGAAGAAGCTCCTTGTCCTTGTCCCAGACTTTCCCTCTTTGGATCCTCACCTTCCAGTTTTCAGAATACAAATTTCTCAGGAGAAAATGAGATAAAATTGGTTAAAAAGACAAAAACTAGGACATTTAAAAAAAAACACAACATAGCACAGCAAGATCCCAGAGTTACCACTCTCAAGTCAGTCTCTCAGCAACTTCCCAACACAAGCAAATCATAGTTCAAAAGCAGGTTGAGACACACAGAAACACACACACACACTGAACCAGAGTGGGGAGAGTGTTCACTCTCTCCATAGAGAGAGTGCACAGGGAGTTTGTTGGTTTGGGACTGGTTTGGGAATATCCTGATCCTTATTTATCCTGAGTGAGCTGGATACAGACCCCACCCCCTGATTCTCGCACATGTTTGGAATGTCACTCACTCTATCCCCTAGGAGCCCTGTCCATTGAATGTTAATCAGCGGACAGGACCCCTTGCTGATCCTGTCCTTTGAATGTTAATCCCCGGACAGGACCCCTTGCTGATCCTGTCCTTTGAATGTTAATAACAGGACAGGACCCCTTGCTGCTCCTTTCCACTGAGGGTTAACTCCAGGACAGACATGGTTTCAACAAGGGCCTGTCTTTATTTTTGGCTTAATAATACATCTATATTTCTTTCCCCTGTTGGTTGTGTTACTCCAGTTACAAACCCTGATCTCACACAAAATCCCAAAACACTGGCAGTAATCGCAGTCCCCAACCCACTCTCACTCTCACCTCAACCCACTCTTCCTCTCTTTCCAGAGTATAGAATCTGTTATTCTATATATCAACTCCCCAAACCCCTCGATTAGATTCCAGTCTGTAACATACTCTCGTGTATCTATGATTCTATATATAAACCCTCTGAACACCTCGATTATATTCCAGACTGTAACTCACTCCCGGGTAACTGTTATTCTATATATAAAACCCCCGAACCACTCGATGAGATTCCAGTCTGCAACTCAAGCCCGGGAATCTAATATTCAATATATAAACCCCCGAAACCCTCGATTGCATTCCACTCTGTAACTCAATCCCGGGAATCAATTATTCTACATATAAACCCCCTGAACCCCTCGATTAGATTCCAGTCTGTAACACAATCCCCCGGATCAATTATTCTACATATATACCCCCTGAACCCCTCGTTTAGATTTCAGTCTGTAACTCACTCCGGGGAATCTGTTATTCTATATATAAACCACCCCGAACCCCTCAATTAGATTCCAGTCTGTAACATACTCTCGGATATCTATGATTCTATATATAAACCCTCTGAGCCCGTCGATTATATTCCAGTCTGGGACTCACTGGGAGTGTTTGATGTAGACAGTGTAGAGGGAATTTTATTCTGTATCTAAACCCGTGCTGTACCAGCCCTGGCAGTGTATGATGTCCACAGTGTAGGGGGAGCTTTACTCTGTATTTAACCCCGTGCTGTACCAGTCCTGGGACTGTTTGATGGGGAGAGTATAGAGGGAGGTTTACTCTGTATCTAACCCTGTCCTGTTCCTGTCCAGGAGTGTTTGATTGGGACAGTGCAGAGGGAGCTTTACTCTGTGTCTAACCCCGTGCTGTAACTGTCCTGGGAGTATTGATGGGGACAGTATAGAGGGAGCTTTACTCTAAATCTACCCCGTGCTGTACCTGTCCTGGGAGTGTTTCATGGGTACAGTATCGAGGGATCTTTACTCTGTATCTAACCCCGTGCTGTTCCTGTCCTAGGAGTGTTTGATGGGTACAGTATTGAGGGAGCTTTACTCTGTATCTAACCCCATGCTGTACCTGTCCTGGGAGTGTTTGATGGGGACAGTATCGAGGGAGCTTTAATCTGTATCTAACCCCGTGCTTACCTGTCTTGGGAGTGCTTGATGGGGACAGTATCGAGGGAGCTTTACTCTGTATCTAACCCCGTGCTGTACCTGTCCTGGGAGTGCTTGATGGGGACAATATCGAGGGAGCTTTATCCATATCTAACCCCGTGCTGTACCTTTCCTGGGAGTGTTTGATGGGGACAGCATCGAGGGAGCTTTACTATGTATCTAACCCCGTGCTGTACCTGTCCTGGGAATGTTTGATGGGGACAGTATCGAGGGAGCTTTACTCTGTATCTAGCCCCTGCTGCATCCTTTCTGGGAGTGTTTGTTGGCAACATTCTCGCCCAAAACAAAAACAATCCACAAATCAGGCCTAATAAATTGAACATCAGTTTCCTTGTTTGATTCTCCCTGGTCTGTTCTGATTCTCTGATAGATTCCTCATGTTTACCCTCCACATGAGCAGTCATCCTAATCCCGTCTACCTGTCCTGCTCCCAACGCGGCATCCGACTACAATAAGGCCAGTGATACAGGAGCGTCTCAGCGAGTGAGACAGGTGAGTCTTGAACCTGACCTGGGTGTATGTGAGTGACCCGGGTTAATCCGACACTCCAGGGACAGTTTAGACAGTTCGAGTGCATCACAGCTTTGCCAGAATGAGACCTGGATTCCAAGGGTTAAATTGCAAAGTGAGATTGCACCAACTCGGGTTGTATTCCCTGAAATTTAGTAGCATCAGGGGTGACTTGATCAAATTATCAAATCCTGAGAGGAACTGGGTGGGGAGATTAGGGGAATGTATGAGCTCTTGTCCTGAGTAACAATCTTTGTGAGGCATCTTATCGAATCCCTTTTGAACAGACAAGTATCCTCCTGTCACTACAGGTTACCTGTATGTTGCAAAGTTATTCTGATAATTTTCATCCCACAGAGTCAAAATTTCTGCGATTCTGTGTCTGAGTCAGAACTTCAAATAGTTCAGATTCACTGTTTAAAATAAGCAGTCACTTTTCTGTGGTGGTTTTTGAGATTGAGTATGGATCTCAGAATCTGTCAGTGGAAGGGAGTTTCTACAGAGATAGGAAATGGGATTGATGAATAAAGGTGCAGGATTTTGATCACTGCATAAGATTGTGTCTGTTGCAGTTTCTAGACAATCACAGAATTGAAGTTGTGGGGCCCTCTCCTGTTTCAGAATGTCAGTTTTGATGTTTAACTGTGTGAAACTTGGTTAATGATTCTTAAAGCAGAAAGTTCCAATCCAATCTGTAACCTGCACTTCAAATTCCAAAGAGATATGTACACCTTAAGTGAATGAGTGAAATAGTGAAAGATGGATTTCATTATAGGCAAATGTGTGGCTGCCCACTTTAAAAAGGATGGAACAGGTTACATTATAAATGGTGAAAAGCTGCAAACAGTGAGGGTCCAAAGAGTCCCTATCCATTTGTGTCAAGACTAAGAAAACATCAAACAGTTCCAATGAGAAATTAAATTTGATATTTGGGATAAAGCTGGTTAAAAATTCACACTACCCATTCCATGAATCAGCCTCTGTAACCTGCACTTCAGCACATCACAAGAAAAATGATATTTTCAACTGTTCTTGATTCCAGTCTGTAACTCAATCCCGGATATCTATTATTCTCTATATAAACCCACTGAACCCCTCGATTAGATTGCAGTCTGTAACTCAATCCCAGGTATTTATTATTCTATATATAAACCCCCTGAACCCCTCGATTAGATTCCAGTCTGTAACTGACTCCCGGGTAACTGTTATTCTATATATAATCCCCCTGAACCCCTCGATGAGATTCCACTCTGTAACTCACTCCCGTTGTGTTATTCTATGTATAAACCATACCAAATCCCTCCATTAGATTCTGTTCTGTAACTCACTCCCGGGTATCTGTTATTCAAAATAAAAACCAACCCAACCCCCTCTTTTAGATTCCAGTCTGTAACTCACTCCCGGGTGCCTGTTGTTCTATATATAAACCACCCCAAACTCTTCGATTTGATTCCAGTGTGTAACTCACACCCGGGAAGCTGTTATTCTACGTATAAACCCCCCGAAACTCTCGATGAGATTCCAGTCTGTAACTCACTCCCGGGTACCTGTTATTCTATATATAAACCCCCTGAACCCCTCGATTAGATTCCAGTCTGTAACTCACGCCCGGGTATCTGTTATTCTATATATAAACTCCCCGAACCCCTCGATTAGATTCCAGTCTGTAACTCACTCCCGGGTTTCTGTTATTCTATATATAAACCCCCTGAACCCCTCGATTAGATTCCAGTCTGTAACTCACTCCCGGGTTTCTGTTATTCTATATATAAACCCCCAGATCTCCTCGATTAGATTCCAGTCTGTAACTCACTCCCGGGTATCTGTTATTCTAAATATAAACCAACCCGAACCCCTCAATTAGATTCCAGTCTGTAACTCCCTCCGGGGGAATCTGTTATTCTATATATAAACCCCCTGAACCCCTCGATTAGATTCCAGTCGGTAACTCATTCTCACCAATCTGATTATCTATATTTAAACCATCCCGAAAAGCACTGTTAGATTCGAATTTGTAGCTCACTCCCGGGTATCTGTTAGCCTATATAAAAACACCCCACACTCCTCAATTAGAATCCAGTCTGTAAATCACACCCGGGTATCTGTTATTCTATATATATATATCTGTTATTCTATATATATATATATCTGTTATTCTATATATTCTATATATAGGGAGCTTTACTCTCTATCTAGCCCCGTGCTGTACCTGCCCTGGGAGTGTTTGATGGGGACCGTGTAGAGGGAGCTTTACTCTGTATCTAACCCCGTGCTGCACTTGTCCTGGGAGTGTTTGATGGGGACAGTGTAGGGGGAGCTTTACTCTGTATCTAACCCCGTGCTGTACCAGTACTGGGAGTGTTTGATGGGGATAGTATAGAGGGAGCTTTACTCTGTATCTAACCCTGAGCTGTACCATTCCTGGGAGTGTTTGATGGAGACAGTGCAGAGGCAGCTTTACTCTGTACCTAACCCCATGCTGTACCTGCCCTGGGAGTGTATGATGGCCACAGTGTAGGGGTAGATTTACTCTGTATCTAAACCCGTGCTGTACCAGTCCTGGGAGTGTTTGATGGGGAGAGTATAGAGGGAGGTTTACACTGTATCTAACCCTGTGCTGTACCGGACATGGGAGTGTTTGATGCAGACAGTGTAGAGGGAGCTTTACTCTGTATCTAACCCAGTGCTTTTCCTTCCCTGGGAGTGTTTGATGGAGAAAGTGTAGAGGTAGCTTTACTCTGTATCTAACCCTGTCCTGTTCCTGTCCTGGGAGTGTTTGATGGGGACAGTATAGATGGAGCTTTACTCTGTAACTAACCCAGTGCTGTACGTGCCCTGGAAGTGTTTAATGATGTAAGTCCATTGGGACCTTTATTCTGTATCTAAACCCGTGCTGTACCTGGCCTGGGAGTGTTTGATGGGGACGGTGTAGAGGGAGCTTTACTCTGTATCTAACCCTGTGCTGTACCTGTCCTGGGAGGGTTTGATTGGGACAGTTTAGAGTGAGCTTTACTCTGTATATAACCCTGTCCTGTAGCTGCCCTGGGAGTGCTTCATGGGGACTGTGTAGAGGGAGCTTTAATCTGAATCTTACCCCGGGCAGTACCAGTCCTGGGAGTTTTAGATGGGGACAGGTTAAAGGGAGATTTACTCTGTATCTAACCCTGTGCTGTAACTGCCGTGGGAGTGTATGATGGGCACAGTGTAGGGGGAGTTTTTCTCTGTTTCTGACCCCGAGCTGTACGAGTCCTGGGAGTGTTTGATGGGCAAAATATCGAGGGATCTTTACTCTGTATCTAACCCCTTGCTGTACCAGACCTGGGAGTGTTTGATGGGGACAGTGTAGAGGAAGTTTTACTCTGTATCTAACCCCGTAATGTACCTGCAATGTGAGTGTTTGATGGGGACGGTGTAGAGGGAGCTTCACTCTGTATCTAACCCTGTGCTGTACCTGTACTGGGAATTTTAGATGGATACATTATAGAGTGAAATTTTCTCTGCATCTAACCCCGTGCTGTACCTGTCCTGGGAGTGTTTGATGGAGACAGTATCGAGGAAGTTTAACTCTGTACCTAACCCCGTGCTGTACCTGTCCTGGGAGAGTTTGATGGGGACAGTGTAGAGAAAGCTTTACTCTGTATCAAACCCTCTACTGTATCTGCCCTGGGATTGTTTGATGGGGATGGTGTAAGGTAGATTTACTCTGCATCTAACTATGTCCTGTACCTGCCCTGTGAGTGCTTGATGGGGACAGTGAAGACTGAGCTTTACTCTGTATCTAACTCTGTGCTGCACCAGTCCTGGGAGTGTTTGATGGGGACAGTTTAGAGGGAAATTTAGACAGTATCTAACCCCGTGCTGTACTTTCCCTGGGAGTGTACGATGGGCACAGTGTGGGGGGAGCTTGACTCTGTATCTAACCCCGTGCTGTACAAGTCATGGGAGTGTTTGATGGGGTCAGTATAGCGGGAGCTTTACTCTGTATCTAACCCCGTGCTGTACCAGTCCTGGGAGTGTTTGATGGCGATAGTGTAGAGGGAGCTTTACTCTGTATCTAACCCCTTGCTGTAACAGTCCTGGGAGTGTTTGATGGGGAAAGTATAGAGGGAGTTTTACACTGTATCTAACCCTGTGCTGTACCGGACCTGGGAGTGTTTGATGGGGACAGTGTAGAGGGAGCTTTACTTTGTATCTAACCGCGTGCTGTACATGTCCTGGGAGTATTTGATGGGGACAGCTTAGAGGGAAATTTAGACAGTATCCAACCCCGTGCTGTACTTTCCCTGGGAGTGTACGATGGGCACAGTGTGGGGGGAGCTTGACTCTGTATCTAACCCCGTGCTGTACCAGTCATGGGAGTGTTTGATGGGGTCAGTATAGCGGGAGCTTTACTCTGTATCTAACCCCGTGCTGTACCAGTCCTGGGAGTGTTTGATGGCGATAGTGTAGAGGGAGCTTTACTCTGTATCTAACCCCTTGCTGTAACAGTCCTGGGAGTGTTTGATGGGGAAAGTATAGAGGGAGTTTTACACTGTATCTAACCCTGTGCTGTAGGGGACCTGGGATTGTTTGATGGAGTCAGTGTAGAGGGAGCTTTACTCTGTATCTAACCCAGTGCTTTTCCTGCCCTGGGAGTGTTTGATGGGGAAAGTGTAGAGGTAGCTTTACACTGTATCTGACCCTGTCTTGTTCCCGTCGTGGGAGTGTTTGATGGGGACAGTATAGAGGGAGCTTTACTCTGTATCTAAACCAGTTCTGTTCCTGTCCAGGGAGTGTTTGAAGGGGACAGTGCAGAGGGAGCTTTACTCTGTATCTAACCCTGTGCTGTACCTGTCCTGGGAGTGTTTGATGGGGACAGTATAGAGGGAGCTTTACTCTGTATCTAACCCTGTGCTGTACTTGCCCTGGGAGTGTTTGATGATGACAGTGCAGTATGACCTTTATTCTGTATATAAACCCGTGCTGTACCTGGCCTGGGAGTGTTTGTTGGGGACGGTATAGTGGGAGATTTACTCTGTATCTAACACCGTGCTGTACCTGTCCTGGGAGTGTTTGATGGGGACAGTGTAGAGGAAGTTTTACTCTGTATCTAACCCCGTGATGTACCTGCACTGGGAGTGTTTGATGGGGATGGTGTAGAGGGAGCTTTACTCTGTATCTAACCCTGTGCTGTACCTGTCCTGGGAGGGTTTGATGGGGAAGTTTAGAGGGAGCTTTACACTGTATCTAACCCCGTGCTGTACCAGTCTTGTGAGAGTTTGATGGGGAGAGTATAGATGGAGGTTTACCCTGTATCTAACCCTGTGCTGTAGCGGACCTGGTAGTGTTTGATGGAGACAGTGTAGAGGGAGCTTTACTCTTTATCTAACCCGATGCTTTTCCTGCCCTGGGAGTGTTTCATGGGGAAAGTGTAGAGGGAGCTTTACTCTGTATCTAACCCTCTTCTGTTCTTGTCCAGGGAGTGTTTTATGGGAACAGTATTGAGGGAGCTTTACTCTGTATCTAACCCAGTGCTGTACGTGCCCTGGGAGTGTTTGATGATAACAGTGCAGTGGGCCCTTTATTCAGTATCTAAATCCGTGCTGTAGCAGGCCTGGGAGTTTTTGATGGGAACGGTGTAGTGGGATATTTACTTTGTATCTAAAACCTTGCTGTACCTGTCCTGGGAGTGTTTGATGGGGACAGTGTAGAGGAAGTTTTACTCTGTATCTAACCCCGTAATGTACCTGCACTGTGAGTGTTTGATGGGGACGGTGTAGAGGGAGCTTTACTCTGTATCTAACCCCGTGCTGCACCTGTCCTGGGAGGGTTTGATGGGGACAGTTTAGAGTGAGCTTTACTCTGTATATAACCCTGTCCTGTAGCTGCCCTGGGAGTGCTTCATGGGGACTGTGTAGAGGGAGCTTTACTCTGAATCTTACCCCGGGCAGTACCAGTCCTGGGAGTTTTAGATGGAGACAGGTAAAGGGAGATTTACTCTATATCTAACCCTGTGCTGTAACTGCCGTGGGAGTGTATGATGGGCACAGTGTAGGGGGAGTTTTTCTCTGTTTCTAACCCCGGGCTGTACTAGTCCTGGGAGTGTTTGATGGGTACAGTGTCGAGGGAGTTTTACTCTGTATCTAACCCTGTGGTGTACCTGTACTGGGAATTTTAGATGATAACATTATAGAGGGAAATTTTCTCTGGATCTAACCCCGTGCTGTACCTGTCCTGGGAGTGTTTAATGGGGACAGTGTAGAGGAAGCTTTACTCTGTATCAAACCATCTACTTTATCTGCCCTGGGAGTGTTTGATGGGGACGGTGTAGAGGTAGATTTACTCTGCATCTAACTCTGTCCAGTACCTGCCCTGTGAGTGCTTGATGGGGACAGTGTAGACTGAGCTTTACTCTGTATCTAACTCTGTGCTGCACCAGTCCTGGGAGTGTTTGATGGGGACAGTATAGAGGGAGCTTGACTCTGTATCTAACCCCGTGCTGTACCAGTCCTGGGAGTGTTTGATGGCGATAGTGTAGAGGGAGCTTGACTCTGTATCTAACCCCTAGCTGTACCAGTCCTGGGAATGTTTGATGGGGAGAGTATAGAGGGATGTTTACACTGTATCTAACCCTGTGCTGTACCGGACCTGGGAGTGTTTGATGGGGACAGTGTAGAGGGAGCTTTACTCTGTATCTAACCCCGTGCTGTACCTGTCCTGGGAGTGTTTGATGGGCACAGATTAGTGGGAAATTTTCTCTGCATCCAAACCCGTGCTGTACCTGCCCTGTGTGTGTATGTTGGGCACAGTGTAGGGGGCGCTTTACTCGGTATCTAAACCCGTGCTGTACCTGCCCTGGGATTGTTGGATGGGGAGAGTATAGTGGGAGGTTTACACTGTATCTAACCCTGTGCTGTAGGGGACCTGGGAGTGTTTGATGGAGACAGTGTAGAGGGAGCTTTACTCTGTATCTAACCCTGTCCTGTTCCTGTCCTGGGAGTTTTTGATAGGGAAAGTGTAGAGGTAGCTTTACTCTGTATCTGACCCTGTCCTGTTCCTGTCCTGGGAGTTTTTGATGGGGAAAGTGTAGAGGTAGCTTTACTCTGTATCTGACCCTGTCCTGTTCCCTTCCTGGGAGTGTTTGATGGGGACAGTATCGAGGGAGCTTTACTCTGTATCTAACCCTGTTCTGTTCCTGTCCAGTGAGTGTTTGATGGGGAAAGTATCGAGGGAGCTTTACTCTGTATCTAGCCCCTGCTGCATCCTTTCTGGGAGTGTTTGTTGGCAACATTCTCGCCCAAAACAAAAACAATCCAAAAATCAGGCCTAATAAATTGAACATCAGTTTCCTTGTTTGATTCTCCCTGGTCTGTTCTGATTCTCTGATAGATTCCTCGTGTTTACCCTCCACATGAGCAGTCATCCTAATCCCGTCTACCTGTCCTGCTCCCAACGCGGCATCCGACTACAATAAGGCCAGTGATACAGGAGCGTCTCAGCGAGTGAGACAGGTGAGTCTTGAACCTGACCTGGGTATATGTGAGTGACCCGGGTTAATCCGACACTCCAGGGACAGTTTAGACAGTTCGAGTGCATCACAGCTTTGCCAGAATGAGACCTGGATTCCAAGGGTTAAATTGCAAAGTGAGATTGCACAAAGTCGGGTTGTATTCCCTGAAATTTAGTAGCATCAGGGGTGACTTGATCAAATTATCAAATCCTGAGAGGAACTGTGCGGAGAGATTAGGGGAATGTACGAGCTCTTGTCCTGAGTAACAAGCTTTATGAGGCATCTTATCGAATCCCTTTTGAACAGACAAGTATCCTCCTGTCACTACAGGTTACCTGTATGTTGCAAAATTATTCTGATAATTTTAATCCCACAGAGTCAAAATTTCTGCGATTCTGTGACTGAGTCAGAACTTCAAAAAGTTCAGATTCACTCTTTAAAATAAGCAGTCACTTTTCTGTGGTGGTTTTTGAGATTGAGTATGGATCTCAGAATCTGTCAGTGGAAGGGAGTTTCTACAGAGATAGGAAATGGGATTGATGAATAAAGGTGCAGGATTTTGATCACTGCATAAGATTGTGTCTGTTGCAGTTTCCCAGGAGTTTACATTTTCATGGGAAAGGGATGATTATCCAATGTCAACAATCCAATTTCTTCAGACAGGTGAAAACGCAAGAGAAAGAGGGAATATACCAACACTGGAACAAACAGGCAACTGTATGAGGAAGGTTTCAATTCTCTGCATGTTTTAAAGTGAATTCCTGAGCTAAAGATTGAAATAAACAGGAGTTTAAATCTCACACTGAGATGCCGTACAATTTCAGTCCTGTTATCCCAAAATTAAAAATAAAAATCTACAATTAGCTGGAGCTGGAAATCTCTCAGTTGATGAATGTTGTCTTGAAAATTTCACCCTGAATAGTGTGAGCCTTAGTATTGTGGCAACGTGTGAAGAAAGTGTTTGCATTCACACATTCCTACATTGTGAAATGTAAGTTAGCTTTGAAACAATAGGATGTAGGGCCAGGGAGTCTGATTGGGCAAAAGGATTTGGATGATTAAAGAGTGAATTTTAATGATGTCCTTTGAAGGAGCCGTTTACTGTAAATGTCCCAAGACAATGAAATGCTTCAAAGGAAATATCTCGATTGACAGAAATTTTTCCCCAATGTCTGAAACATCTCTCAAGTCTTCAGAGACATGAAGGGGGCAGACATATTGTAAGATACAGATCATGAGGTGCTAGAGAATCACAGAATTGAAGTTGTGGGGCCCTCTCCTGTTTCAGAATGTCAGTTTTGATGTTTAACTGTGTGAAACTTGGTTAATGATTCAGAAAGCAGAAAGTTCCAATCCAATCTGTAACCTGCACTTCAAATTCCAAAGAGATATGTACACCTTAAGTGAATGAGTGAAATAGTGAAAGATGGATATCATTATAGGCAAATGTGTGGCTGCCCACTTTAAAAAGGATGGAACAGGTTACATTATAAATGGTGAAAAGCTGCAAACAGTGAGGGTCCAAAGGGTCCCTATACATTTGTGTCAAGACTAATAAAACATCAAACAGTTCCAATGAGAAATTAAATTTGATATTTGGGATAAAGCTGATTAAAAACTCACACTACCCATTCCATAAATCAGCCTCTGTAACCTGCACTTCAGCACATCACAAGAAAAATGATATTTTCAACTGTTCTTGATTCCAGTCTGTAACTCAATCCCGGGTATCTATTATTCTCTATATAAACCTTCTGCACCCCTCAATTAGATTCCAGTCTGTAACTCACTCCCGGCTATCTATTATTCTCTATATAACCCACTGAACCCCTCGATTAGATTGCAGTCTGTAACTCAATCCCAGGTATTTATTATTCTATATAAAAACCCCCTGAACCCCTCGATTAGATTCCAGTCTGTAACTCAATCCCGGGTATCGATTATTCTATATATAAACCCCCTGATCCCTTCGATTAGATTCGAGTCTGTAACTCAATCCCGGGCATCGATTATTCCCTATATAAACCCCCTGCACCCCTTAATTAAATTCCAGCCTGTAACTCAATCCCGGGTATCTATGATTCTATATATAAACCCCCGGAAGCACTCGATTAGATTCCTGTCTGTAACTCACTCCCGGGTATCGATTATTCTATATATAAACGCCCTGAACCCCTCGATTAGATTCCAGTCTGTAACTCACTCCCGGGTATCTATTATTCTGTATATAAAACCACTGCACCCTTCAATTAGATTCCAGTCTGTAACTCTCTCCCATATCTATTATTATATATAAACCACCCCAAACCCCTCCGTTAGATTCCTGCCTGTAACTCACTGCCGGGTGTCTGTTATTCTATAAATAAACCACCCCAAACCCCTCCGTTAGATTCCTGTCTGAAATTCACTGCCGGGTGTCTGTTATTCTATATATAAACAAACCCAAGCCCCTCCGTTAGATTCCAGTCTGTAACTCAATCTCGGGTATCTGTTATTCTATATATAAACCACCCCGAACTCCTCGATAAGATTCCAGCATGTAACTCACTCCCGGGAATCTGTTATTCTATATAAAGACCACCCCAAACCCCTCGATTAGATTCCAGTCTGTAACTCATTTCCGTCTAACTGTTATTCTGTATATAAATGTCCCAAACCGCTCGACTAGATTTCAGTATGTTACTCATTCCCGGTCTTCTGTTAATCTATATATATTACATTCATATGATTTATATATAAACACCCCGAACCCATCGATTTGTTTCCAGTCTGTAACTCACTCCCGGGTATCTGTTATTCTATATATAAATTCCCCAAAGCCCTCGATTAGATTCCAGTCTGTAACTCACTCTCGGGTATCTGTTATTCTATATATAAATCCCTCAAACCCCTCGATTTGATTCCAGTCTGTAACTCACTCCCAGGTATCTGTTATTCTAAATATAACCCCCCTGAACCCCTCGATTAGATTCCAGTCTGTAACTCACTCCCGGGTATCTGTTATTCTATATATAAACCCACCAAACCCCTCGATTAGATTCCAGTCTGTAACTCACTCCCGGGTATCTGTTATTCTGTATATAAACCACCCCAAACCCCTCGATTAGATTCCAATCTTTAACTCAATCCTTGGTATCTATTATTCAATATATAAACCCCACAAACCCCACGATTAGATTCCAGTCCACAACGCACACCCGGGTATCGGTTATTCTGTATATAAACCACCCCGAACCCCTCGATTAGATTCCAGTCCGCAAACTCACTCCCGAGTATCTGTTATTCTCTATATAAACCACCCCGAACCCCTCGATTAGATTCCAGTCTTTAACTCAATCCATGGTATCTATTATTCTATATATAAACTCCACAAACCCCACGATTAGATTCCAGTCAGCAACGCACTCCCGGGTATCTGTTATTCTATATATAAACCACCCCGAACCCCTCGATTAGATTCCAGCACTTCCACATCACAAGTTGAGGAAGGGGTGTCCCCCCATTTTGAAGTTGGTTAAAGGCTCTCCCGCCAATTTTAAGATGGAGAAGGGATGTCTCACAGGATATTGTCCTTTACACTTAATAATGTTAACACATTTTTGAATATTTTCAGTTTCGCACTACACTTTCTCATTCTCTCATCCTGTCTCGTTCCTTCTCTCCCTCTCCCACCCCATCTCTCTGCCACACTATACATTTCTCTGTTTCTCACTCTCACCCCATATCTTTATCCTACACTCGCTCCCCTCTCTTCATCTCTCTCTCTCAACTCATCCCTTTTTTATCGCTTGATCTCCTCTCTCTATCTCACTCGCTTACCCAGCTCTCTATCCCTCTCTCCCTACCTCTCTTCCTCTGAGAATCTAGTCTACAAACACCAGGCAGCCATTTTAGGTTTGTTCACAGTGGCCATTATATGTCCCCACAGCAATGGGACACTTAGGACAGAGTTGACTCATGTAATATTAATATTTTAAACGTGACAGAGACACAGGTATGGAGACATGACTTCCCTGTGTATTCCCTGGAATATTGAAGGATCCGGGCGTTCAGTCCCACACTTTGCTGCTGTGAATTTGAATTCTGAATTTTCTAAAACTGAATCTGGAAGTAAAAACCCACGGGATGGAATGATTCACATTCTTTCTGCTGCTGCAAAGCCCGTGTCTGTGTCTGTTTCTCAGTATTTATTAACAATTTAAGATAATAGTTTAGAATGCCACAAGTTTGCCATAATGTCTGGAAAGAGGGTTGAAACAGAGGGGCTGAGGTAGCAAAACAAGAGGAGGGGGTGTGAATAGACACAGGATCTGGGGGTCTCCAATGTGTAGACTCTGCCCAGCTCCCAGTCACATCTTTTAGAAAAGGCTGAATTGCGAAAATGAATCCAGGGAAATTGAAGCAAGTGACTCACTAACAATGAGAGCATTTTAAACATTCATTCATTCACTGCAAAGCGCTCAGTCTTTCTGAGGTTCTGAAGGGGTCGGGGGTCTTCACTGTACCTGTCCTGGGAGTGTTTGATGGGGACAGTGTAGAGGGAGCTATACTCTGTACCTAACCCAGTGCTGTAAAAGTCCTGGGAGTGTTTGATAGGAACAGTGTAGAGGAAGCATTACTCTGTATCTAACCCTGTGCTTTAACTGCCCTGGGAGTGTTTGATGGGGACGGCGTAGAGGCAGATTTACTCTGAATCTAACCCTGTGCTGTACCTGTCTTTGGAGTGTTTGATGGGGACAGTAGAGAGGGAGCTTTACTCTGTATCTAACCCCGTGCTGTACTTGCCCTGGGAGTGTTTGATGGGGACAGCGCAGAGGGAGCTTTATTCTGTATCTAAACCCGTGCTGTACCTGCCCTGGGAGTGTTTGATGGTCACAGTGAAGAGGGAGCTTTATTCTTTATCTAAAACCATGCTGTACAGGTCCTGGGACTGATTGATGGGGACAGTGTAGAGGGAGCTTTACTCTGTATCTAACACCGTGCTGTACCTGTCCTGGGAGTGTTTGATGGGGACGGTGTAGAGGAAGCTTTACTCTGTATCTAACACAGTGCTGTACCTGCCCTGGGAGGTTTGATGGGAAAAGTGCAGAGGGAGCTTTACTCTCTATCTAAACCCGTGCTGTACCTGTCCTGCGAGTGTTTGATGGGGACAGTATCGAGGGAGCTTTACTCCTTATCTAACCATGTCCTGTTCCTGTCCTGGGAGTGTTTGATGGGGACAGTGTAGAGTGAGCTTTACTCTGTATCTATCCCAGTGCTGTACCTGTCCATGGAGGGTTTTTGGGGACATTGTAGAGGAAGCTTTACTCTGTATCTAACCCTTTGCTGTACCTATCCTGGGAGTGTTTGATGGGGACAGTATAGAGGGAGCATTAATCTGTATCTAACCCAGTGCTGTACGTGCCCTGGGAGTGTTTGATGATGACATTGCAGTGGGACCTTTATTCTGTATCAAAACCAGTGCTGCACCTGGCCTGGGAGTGTTTGATCAGGACGGTGTAGTGGGAGATTTACTCCGTATCTCACACCGTGCTGTACCTGTCCTGGGTGTGTTTGATGGGGACAGTGTAGAGGAAGTTTTGCTCTGTATCTAACCCCGTAATTTACCTGCACTGGGAGTGTATGATGGGGACGGTGTAGAGGGAGCTTTACTCTGTATATAACCCTGTCCTGTAGCTGCCCTGGGAGTGCTTCATGGGGACTGCGTAGAGGGAGCTTTACTCTGAATCTTACCCCGGGCAGTACCAGTCCTGGGAGTTTTAGATGGGGACAGGTTAGAGGGAGATTTACTCTGTATCTAACACTGTGCTGTAAATGCCGTGGGAGTGTATGATGGGCACAGTGTAGGGGGAGTTTTTCTCTGTTTCTACCCCGGGCTGTACTAGTCCTGGGAGTGTTTGATGGGTACAGTATCGAGGGAGCTTTACTCTGTATCTAACCCCGTGCTGCACCAGTCCTGGGAGTATTTGATGGGGACAGCTTAGAGGGAAATTTAGACTGTATCTAACCCCGTGCTGTTCATGCCCTGGGAGTGTTTCATGGGGACAGTATAGAGGGAGCTTTAGTCTGAATCTAACCCCGTGCTGTACCAGTCCTGGGAGTGGTTGATGGCGATAGTGTAAATGGAGATTTACTCTCTATCTAACCCCGTGCTGTACCAGTCCTGGGAGTGTTTGATGGGGAGAGTATTGAGGGAGGTTTACTCTGTATCTAACCCCGTGCTGTACCAGTCCTGGGAGTGTTTGATGGGGAGAGTATAGAGGGAGGTTTACACTGTATCTAACCCTGTGCTGTAGGGGACCGGGGAGTGTTTGATGGAGACAGTGTAGAGGGAGCTTTACTCTGTATCTAACCCAGTGCTTTTCCTGCCCTGGGAGTGTTTGATGGGGAAAGTGTAGAGGAAGCTTTACTCTGTATCTAACCCAGTTCTGTTTTTGTCCAGGGAGTGATTGATGGGAACAGTGCAGAGGGAGCTTTACTCTGTATCTAACCCTGTCTTGTTCCTGTCTTGGGAGTGTTTGATGGGGACAGTATCGAGGGAGTTTTACTCTGTATCTAACCCAGTTCTGTTTTTGTCCAGGGAGTGATTGATGGGAACAGTGTAGAGGGAGCTTTACTCTGTATCTAACCCTGTGCTGTACCTGTCCTGGGAGTGTTTGATGGGGACAGTATAGAGGGAGCTTTACTCTGTATCTAACCCATTGCTGTACTTGCCCTGGGAGTGTTAGGTGATGACAGTGCAGTGTGACCTTTATTCTGTATATAAACCCGTGCTGTACTTGCCCTGGGAGTGTTTGATGGGGAAGGTATAGTGGGAAATTTACTCTGTATCTAACACCGTGCTGTACCTGTCCTGGGAGTGTTTGATGGGGACAGTGTAGAGGAAGTTTTACTCTGTATCTAAACCCGTAATGTACCTGCACTGGGAGTGTTTGATGGGGATGGTGTAGAGCGAGCTTTACTCTGTATCTAACCCCGTGCTGTACCAGTCCTGGGAGGGTTTGATGGGGAAGTTTAGAGGGAGCTTTACTCTGTATCTAACCCCGTTCTGTACCAGTCCTGTGAGAGTTTGATGGGGAGAGTATAGAGGGAGGTTTACCCTGTATCTAACCCTGTGCTGTAGCGGACCTGGTAGTGTTTGATGGAGACAGTGTAGAGGGAGCTTTACTCTGTATTTAACCCTGTCCTGTTGCTGTCCTGGGAGTGTTTGATGGGGACAGTATAGAGGGAGCTTTACACTGTATCTAACCCTGTTCTGTTCCTGTCCAGGGAGTGTTTTATGGGAACAGTACAGAGGGAGTTCCACCTTGTATCAAACCCTGTGCTGTACCTGTCCTGGGGGTGTTTGATGGGGACAGTATTGAGGGAGCTTTACTCTATATCTAACCAAGTGCTGTGCGTGCCCTGGGAGTGTTTGATGATGACAGTGCAGTGGGACCTTTATTCTGTATCTAAACCCGTGCTGTACCTGGCCTGGGAGTGTTTGATGGGGACGGTGTAGTGGGATATTTACTCTGTATCTAACACCGTGCTGTTCCTGTCCTGGGTGTGTTTGATGGGGACAGTGTAGAGGAAGTTTTACTCTGTATCTAACCCCGTAATGTACCTGCACTGGGAGTGTTTGATGGGGACGGTGTAGAGGGAGCTTTACTCTGTACCTAACCCCGTGCTGTACATGTCCTGGGAGGGTTTGATGGGGACAGTTTAGAGTGAGCTTTACTCTGTATATAACCCTGTCCTGTACCTGCCCTGGTAGTGCTTCATGGGGACTGTGTAGAGGGAGCTTTACTCTGAATCTTACCGCGGGCAGTACCAGTCCTGGGAGTGTTTGATGGGGACAGTGTAGAGGAAGCTTTACTCTGTACCAAACCCGGTACTGTACCTGCCCTGGGAGTGTTTGATGGGGACGGTGTAGGGGGCATTTTTCTCTGTTTCTAACCCCGGGCTGTACCTGCCTGGGAGTGTTTGATGGGGACTGTATCGAGGGAGCTTTACTCTGTATCTAACCCCGTTCTGTACCTGTCCTGGGAGTGTTTGATGGGGACAGTAGCGAGGGAGCTTTATTCTGTATCTAACCCCGTGGTGTACCTGTCCTGGGAGTGTTTGATGGGGACAGTGTAGAGGAAGCATTACTCTGTACCAAACCTGGTACTGTACCTGCCCTGGGAGTTTTTGATGGGGACGGTGTAGAGGGAGATTTTCTCTGCTTCTAACTCTGTGCTGTAACTGCCCTGGGAGTGTATGATGGGCACCGTGTAGGGGGAGTTTTTCTCTGTTTCTAACCCCGGGCTGTACCTGTACTGGGAATTTTAGATGGATACATTATCGAGGGAACTTTTCTCTGCATCTAACCCCGTGCTGTACCTGTCCTGGGAGTGTTTGATGGGGACAGTATCGAGGGAGCTTTACTCTGTATCTAACCCCGTGCTGTACCTGTCTTGGGAGTGTTTGATGGGTACAGTAGCGAGGGAGCTTTACTCTGTATCTAAGCCCGTGGTGTACCTGTACTGGGAATTTTAGATGGATACATTATGAAGGGAAAATTTCTCTGCATGTAACCCCGTGCTGTACCTGTCCTGGGAGTGTTTGATTGGGACAGTATCGAGGGAGCTTTACTCTGTATCTAACCCCGTTCTGTACCTGTCCTGGGAGTGTTTGATGGGGACAGTAGCGAGGGAGCTTTATTCTGTATCTAACACCGTGGTGTACCTGTCCTGGGAGTGTTTGATGGGGACAGTTTAGAGGAAGCTTTACTCTACCAAACCCGGTACTGTACCTGCCCTGGGAGTTTTTGATGGGGACGGTGTAGAGGGAGATTTTCTCTGCATCTAACTCTGTGCTGTAACTGCCCAGGGAGTGTATGATGGGCACCGTGTAGGGGGAGTTTTTCTCTGTTTCTAACCCCGGGCTGTACCTGTACTGGGAATTTTAGATGGATACATTATCGAGGGAACTTTTCTCTGCATCTAACCCCGTGCTGTACCTGTCCTGGGAGTGTTTGATGGGGACAGTATCGAGGGAGCTTTACTCTGTATCTAACCCCGTGCTGTACCTGTCTTGGGAGTGTTTGATGGGTACAGTAGCGAGGGAGCTTTACTCTGTATCTAAGCCCGTGGTGTACCTGTACTGGGAATTTTAGATGGATACATTATGAAGGGAAAATTTCTCTGCATGTAACCCCGTGCTGTACCTGTCCTGGGAGTGTTTGATGGGGACAGTATCGAGGAAGTTTTACTCTGTACCTATCCCCGTGCTGAACCTGTCCTGGGAGTGTTTGATGGGCACAGTATTGAGGGGGCTTTACTCTGTATCTAACCCCGTGCTGTACCTGTCCTGGGAGTGTTTGATGGGGACAGTGTAGAGGAAGCTTTACTCTGTATCAAACCCTGTATGTACCTGCCCTGGGAGTGTTTGATGGGGACGGTGTAGAGGGAGATTTAATCTGCATCTAACTCTGTCCTGTACCTGCCCTGTGAGTGCTTGATGGGGACAGTGAAGACTGAGCTTTACTCTGTATCTAACCCCGTGCTGCACCAGTCCTGGGAGTGATTGATGGGGACAGCTTAGAGGGAAATTTAGACTGTATCTAACCCCGTGCTGTACGTGCCCTGGGAGTGTACGATGGGCACAGTGTAGGGGGAGCTTTACTCTGTATCTAACCCCGTGCTGTACCAGTCCTGGGAGTGTTTGAAAGCGATAGTGTAGAGGGAGATGTACTCTCCATCTATCCCCGTGCTGTACCAGTCCAGGGAGTGTTTGATGGGGAGAGTATAGAGGGAGGTTTACACTGTATCTAACCCAGTGCTGTACCTAACCTGGGAGTGTTTGATGGGGACAGTGTAGAGGGAGCTTTACTCTGTATCTAACCCCGTGCTGTAGCTGTCCTGGGAGTGTTTGATGGGGACAGATTAGAGGGAAATTTACTCTGTATCTAACCCCGTGCTGTACCAGTCCTGGGAGTGTTTGATGGGGAGAGTATAGAGGGAGGTTTACACTGTAGCTAATCCTGTGCTGTAGGGGATCTGGGAGTGTTTGATGGGGATGTTGTAGAGGGAGCTTTACTCTGTATCTAACCCCGTGCTGTACCAGTCCTGTGAGAGTATGATGGGGAGAGTATAGAGGGAGGTTTACCCTGTATCTAACCCAGTGCTGTAGCGGACCTGGTAGAGTTTGATGGAGACAGTGTAGAGGGAGCTTTACTCTGTATCTAACCCTGTTCTGTTCCTGTGCAGGGACTGTTTTATGGGAACAGTACAGAGGGAGCTTCACCTTGTATCAAACGCCGTGCTGTACCTGTCCTGGGAGTGTTTGATGGGGACATTATTGAGGGAGCTTTACTCTGTTTCTTACCCAGTGCTGTACGTGGCCTGGGAGTGTCTGATGATGACAGTGCAGTGTGACCTTTATTCTGTATCTAAACCCGTTCTGTTCCTGGCCTGGCAGTGCTGGATGGGGACGGTGTAGTGGGATTTTTACTCTGTATCTAACACCGTGCTGTTCCTGTCCAGGGAGTGTTTGATGGGGACAGTGTAGAGGATGTTTTACTCTGTATCTAACCCCGTAATGTACCTGCACTGGGAGTGTTTGATGGGGACGGTGTAGAGGCAGCTTTACTCTGTAACACCGTGCTGTTCCTGTCCTGGGAGTGTTTGATGTGGACAGTGTAGAGGAAGTTTTACTCTGTATCTAACCCCGTAACGTACCTGCACTGGGAGTGTTTAATGGGGACTGCGTAGAGGGAGCTTTACTCTGAATCTTACCCCAGGCAGTACCAGTCCTGGGAGTTTTAGATGGGTCAGGTTAAAGGGAGATTTACTCTGTATCTAACCCTGTGCTGTAACTGCCGTGGGAGTGTATGATGGGCACAGTGCAGGGGGAGTTTTTCTCTGCTTCTAACCCCAGGCTGTACTAGTCCTGGCAGTGTTTGATCGGTACAGTATCGAGGGAGCTTTGCTCTGTATCTAACCCCGTGCTGTAACTGCCGTGGGAGTGTATGATGGGTACAGTGTAGGGGGAGTTTTTCTCTGTTTCTTACCCCGGTCTGTACTAGTCCTGGGAGTGTTTGATGGGTACAGAATCGAGGGAGCTTTACTTTGTACCTAACCCCGTGCTGTACCTGTACTGGGAATTTTAGATGGATACATTATGGAGGGAAATTTTCTCTGCATCTAACCCCGTGCTGTACCTGTCCTGGGAGTGTTTGATGGGGACAGTATCGAAGGAGCTTTACTCTGTATCTAACCCTGTGCTGTACCTGTCCTGGGAGTGTTTGGTGGGTTCAGTATCGAGGGAGCTTTACTCTGTATCTAACCCTGTGGTGTACCTGTACTGGGAATTTTAGATGGATACATTATAGAGGAAAATTTTCTCTGCATCTTACCCCGTGCTGTACCTGTCCTGGGAGAGTTTGATGGGGACAGTGTAGAGGAAGCTTTACTCTGTATCAAATCCTCTACTGTATCTGCCCTGGGAGTGTTCGATGGGGACGGTGTAGAGGTAGATTTACTCTGCATCTAACTCTGTCCTGTACCTGCCCTGTGAGTACTTGATGGAGTCAGTGAAGACGGAGCTTTACTCTGTATCTAACTCTGTGCTGCACCAGTCCAGGGAGTGTTTGATGGGGACAGCTTAGAGGGTAATTTAGACAGTATCTAACCCCGTGCTGTACCTTCCCTGGGAGTGTACGATGGGCACAGTGTAGGGAGAGCTTTACTCTGTATCTAAGCCCGTGCTGTACCAGTCCTGGGAGTGTTTGATGGGGACAGTATAGAGGGAGCTTTACTCTGTATCTAACCCCGTGCTGCACCAGTCCTGGGAGTGTTTGATGGCGATAGTGTAGAGGGAGCTTTACTCTGTATCTAACCCCTTGTTGTACGAGTCCTGGGAGTGTTTGATGGGGAGAGTATAGAGGGAGGTTTACACTGTATCTAACCCTGTGCTGTACCGGACCTGGGAGTGCTTGATGGGGACAGTGTAGAGGGATCTTTACTCTGTATCTAACCACGTGCTGTACCTGTCCTGGGAGTATTTGATGGGGACAGATTAGAGGGAAATTTACTCTGTATCTAACCCTGTCCTGTTCCCGTCCTGGGAGTGTTTGATGGGGAAAGTGTAGAGGTAGCTTTACTCTGTATCTGACCCTGTCCTGTTCCCGTCCTGGGAGTGTTTCATGGGGACAGTATCGAGGGAGCTTTAATCTGTATCTAGCCCCTGCTGCATCCTTTCTGGGAGTGTTTGTTGGCAACATTCTCTCCCAAAACAAAAACAATCCACAAATCAGGCCTAATAAATTGAACATCAGTTTCCTTGTTTGATTCTCCCTGGTTTGTTCTGATTCTCTGATAGATTCCTCGTGTTTACCCTCCACATGAGCAGTCATCCTAATCCCGTCTACCTGTCCTGCTCCCAACGCGGCATCCGACTACAATAAGGCCAGTGATACAGGAGCGTCTCAGCGAGTGAGACAGGTGAGTCTTGAACCTGACCTGGGTGTATGTGAGTGACCTGGGTTAATCCGACACTCCAGGGACAGTTTAGACAGTTCGAGTGCATCACAGCTTTGCCAGAATGAGACCTGGATTCCAAGGGTTAAATTGCAAAGTGAGATTGCACAAACTCGGGTTGTATTCCCTGAAATTTAGTAGCATCAGGGATGACTTGATCAAATTGTCAAATCCTGAGAGGAACTGGTTGGGGAGATTAGGGGAATGTATGAGCTCTTGTCCTGAGTAACAAGCTTTGTGAGGCATCTTATCGAATCCCTTTTGAACAGACAAGTATCCTCCTGTCACTACAGGTTACCTGTATGTTGCAAAGTTATTCTGATAATTTTCCTCCCACAGAGTCAAAATTTCTGCGATTCTGTGACTGAGTCAGAACTTCAAATAGTTCAGATTCACTGTTTAAAATAAGCAGTCACTTTTCTGTGGTGGTTTTTGAGATTGAGTATGGATCTCAGAATCTGTCAGTGGAAGGGAGTTTCTACAGAGATAGGAAATGGGATTGATGAATAAAGGTGCAGGATTTTGATCACTGCATAAGATTGTGTCTGTTGCAGTTTCCCAGGAGTTTACATTTTCATGGGAAAGGGATGATTATCCAATGTCAACAATTCAATTTCTTCAGACAAGTGAAAAAGCAAAGGAAAGAGGGAATATACCAACACTGGAACAAACAGGCAACTGTATGAGGAAGGTTTCAATTCTCTGTATGTTTTAATGTGAATTCCTGAGCTAAAGATTGAAATAAACAGGAGTTTAAATCTCACACTGGGATGCTGTACAATTTCAGTCCTGTTATCCCAAAATTAAAAATAAAAATCTACAATTAGCTGGAGCTGGAAATCTGTCAGTTGATGAATGTTGTCTTGAAAATTTCACCCTGAATAGTGTGAGCCTTAGTATTGTGGAAACGTGTGAAGAAAGTGTTTGCATTCACACATTCCTACATTGTGAAATGTAAGTTAGCTTTGAAACAATAGGATGTAGGGCCAGGGAGTCTGAGTGGGCAAAAGGATTTGGATGATTAAAGAGTGAATTTTAATGATGTCTTTTGAAGGAGCCATTTACTGTAAATGTCCCAAGACAATGAAATGCTTCAAAGGAAATATCCCGGTTGACAGAAATGGTTCCCCAATGTCTGAAACATTTCCCAAGTCTTCAGAGACATGAAGGGGGCAGACATATTGTAAGATACAGATCATGAGGTGCTAGAGAATCACAGAATTGAAGTTGTGGGGCCCTCTCCTGTTTCAGAATGTCAGTTTTGATGTTTAACTCTGTGTAACTTGGTTAATGATTCTTAAAGCAGAAAGTTCCAATCCAATCTGTAACCTGCACTTCAAATTCCAAAGAGATATGTACACCTTAAGTGAATGAGTGAAATAGTGAAAGATGGATTTCATTATAGGCAAATGTGTGGCTGCCCTCTTTAAAAAGCATGGAACAGGTTACATTATAAATGGTGAAAAGCTGCAAACAGTGAGGGTCCAAAGAGTCCCTATCCATTTGTGTCAAGACTAAGAAAACATCAAACAGTTCCAATGAGAAATTAAATTTGATAGTTGGGATAAAGCTGCTTAAAAACTCACACTACCCATTCCATGAATCAGCCTCTGTAACCTGCACTTCAGCACATCACAAGAAAAATGATATTTTCAACTGTTCTTGATTCCAGTCTGTAACTCAATCCCGGGTATCTATTATTCTCTATATAAACCCCCTGCACCCCTCAATTAGATTCCAGCCTTTAACTCACTCCCGGGTATCTATTATTCTCTATATAACCCACTGAACCCCTCGATTAGATTGCAGTCTGTAACTCAATCCCAGGTATTTATTATTCTATATATAAACCCCCTGAACCCCTCGATTAGATTCCAGTCTGTAACTCAATCGCTGGTATCTATGATTCTATATATAAACCCCCCGAACCCCTCGATTAGATTCCAGTCTGTAACTCAATCCCGGGTATCTATGATTCTATATATAAACCCCCTGATCCCTTCAATTAGATTCGAGTCTGTAACTCAATCCCGGGTATCGATTATTCTCTATATAAACCCCCTGCACCCCTTAATTAGATTCCAGTCTGTAACTCACTCCCGGGTATCTATGATTCTATATATAAACCCCCGGAAGCACTCGATTAGATTCCAGTCTGTAACTCACTCCCGGGTATCTATTATTCTATATATAAACCCCTCATTCCCCTCGATGAGATTCCGTTCTTTAACTCATTCCCGGATATCTTTTATTCGATATATATTATATCTACATGATTTATATATAAACCACCCCGAACCCCTCGATTAAATTTCAGCCCGTAACTCACTCCCGGGCATCTGTTATTCTATATATAAACCACCCCAAACCCCTCTGTTAGATTCTTGCCTGTAACTCACTGCCGGGTGTCTGTTATTCTATATATAAACCACCACGAACCCCTCCGTTAGATTCCAGTCTGTAACTCAATCTCGGGTATCTGTTGTGATTAATATCATTCTTTCATCGTCTGCCTGTTCATCCCCTCTCACTCTGTGTCTCGCTCTTTAACATTCCCTCATTCCGCGTCTGCTCTCTCTCTCTCTCTCTCTCCCCCTGTCAGATTCTGTAAGAAATTTCCCCAAACTCCAGGCGTCCATTTTAGGTTTGTTCACAGTGGCCATTTTATGTGCCCACAGCACTGGGACATTTATGACAGAGTTGACTACTCACGAATGTTAAATTAGTCCTTTCAATGTGACAGAGACACAGATATCTCCCTCCATTTTAAAGATGGAGAAACTCTGTTTATCACTCAATAGGCCCTGTCTTTACTTGGTATCTAACCCTGTGCTGCCCCTTCCCTGGGCCTGTTTGATGGGACAGAGCAGAGGGAATGTTACTCTCTATCGAACCCCATACTGTATTTGGTTTGGGTGTGTTTGTTAAACAGAGTGGATGAAGCTTTACACTGGAATTTAGGTGAGGGGGTGATTTGATGTTCTTTATACTCAATAATGTTAACAAATTTTTGAACATTATCAGTTTCCCCCTACACTTTCTCTTTCTCTCATCCTGTCTCGTTCCTTCTCTCCCCCTCCCATCCCATCTGTCTGCCACTCTATATATTTCTCTGTTTCTCTCTCTCACCCCATCAATTTACCCTACACTCGCTCCCCTCTCTTCATCTCTCTCTCTCAACTCATCCCTTTTTCTTTTTCTCGATCTCCCCTCTCTATTTCACTCGCTTACCCAGCTCTCTTTCCCTCTCACCCTGTCTCTCTGCCCCTCTGTCTCTCTATCTGTCGTTCCGTCTTTCTCTCTCTCACTCACTCCTTTCCTCCGTTACTCTGCTACTCTCTCTGTCGCACCCATCGCTCTCCCTTTTACCTTGTCTCTCTGTTGCTCTCTTTCTATCTCTGTACCTCTTTCATCCCATCTATCTCACCGTCTATCTCTCTCTCTCTCTTTCTCTCCCAGGAAAACAGAGAATACACACAATCTCACACACACATACATTCTTCCTCACACACAAACACACACACACACATATATACATTCTCTCTCTCTCATGTACACACAAACACACGCACACACTTGCACAGATATATACTTTCTCATAGACGCAGGCACACACACATAAAAACCAGGATCGCATTGAATGTCAGAACAGGGTTGGAGGGTTAAATGGCCTCTTGCTCTTTCCATGTGCTATGACCAATATCCTTTATTCACTGTCTGGCTCTCAGTCACCCACTTGGTCTGAGAGTCTCTATTTCTCATTCACTCGATCTGTGTCTTCTCTCCCTGTCTCTCTTCCTCTGAGAATCTAGTCTACAAACACCAGGCAGCCATTTTAGGATTGTTCACAGTGGCCATTTTATGTCCCCACAGCAATGGGACGTTTAGGACAGAGTTGACTCATGTAACATTAGTATTTTAAACGTGACAGAGACACAGGTATGGAGACATAAATTCCACGTGTATTCCCTGGAATATTGAAGGATCCGGGCGTTCAGTCCCACACTTTGTTGTTGTGAATTTGAATTCTGAATTTTCTAAAAGCGAATCTTGAAGTAAAAACCCCCGGGATGGAATGATTCACATTCTTTCTGCTGCTGCAAAGCCCGTGTCTGTGTCTGTTTCTCAGTATTTATTAACAATTTAAGATAATAGGATAGAATGCCACTAGTTTGCCATAATTCAACTCAGTCAGAAATGTCCCAATGTTATGACCGATATCATTCTTTCATCGTCTGCCTGTTCATCCCCTCTCACTCTGTGTCTCTCTCTTTAACATTCCCTCATTCCGCGTCTGCTCTCTCTCTCTCTCTCTCTCCCCCTGTCAGATTCTGTAAGAAAAATCCCCAAACACCAGGCAGCCATTTTAGGTTTGTTCACAGTGGCCATTTTATGTGCCCACAGCACTGGGACATTTATGACAGAGTTGACTCCTCACGAATGGTAAATTAGTCCTTTCAACGTGACAGAGACACAGATATCTCCCTCCATTTTAAAGATGGAGAAACTCTGTTTATCACTCAATAGGCCCTGTCTTTACTTGGTATCTAACCCTGTGCTGCCCCTTCCCTGGGCCTGTTTGATGGGACAGAGCAGAGGGAATGTTACTCTCTATCGAACCCCATACTGTATTTGGTTTGGGTGTGTTTGTTGAACAGTGTGGATGAAGCTTTACACTGGAATTTAGGTGAGGGGGTGATTTGATGAAATATTTCAGGATAATAATGGAAGTAGAGGTTTGAAAAAGACTAACTATTCCCGCCGGTTTGGGGAGTCTGGGCCTTGGGGTCATGGTTTTTCAACTATGTTTAGAATTTTAGAATTTCAGGAGGGAAACTAAGAAACATTTTAAAACACCAAGTGTGGTATTAGTTTGGATCTCTCTCACATGAACGGAAATTGATGCTGAGCCACTATTGCATGTTTAAAACTGAGGCTGATAGATTTCTGTTAGCTAACACGCTGCAGAGATATGAGACCAAGGGGTTCAGTCACAGATCAGCCAGGATCTCATTGAATGTCAGAACAGGGTTGGAGGGTTAAATGGCCTCTTGCTCTTTCCATGTGCTATGACCAATATCCTTTATTCACTGTCTGGCTCTCAGTCACCCACTTGGTCTGAGAGTCTCTATTTCTCATTCACTCGATCTGTGTCTTCCCTCCCTGCCTCTCTTCCTCTGAGAATCTAGTCTACAAACACCAGGCAGACATGTTAGGTTTGTTCACAGTGGCCATTTTATGTCCCCACAGGAATGGGACATTTAGGACAGAGTTGACCCCTCTCTCATGTAACATTAATATTTTAAACGTGACAGAGACACAGGTATGGAGACATGAATTCCCTGTGTATTCCCTAGAATATTGAAGGATCTGGGCGTTCAGTCCCACACTTTGCAGCTGTGAATTTGAATTCTGAATTTTCTATTACTGAATCTGGAAGTAAAAACCCCCGGGATGGAATGATTCACATTCATTCTGCTTCTACAAAGCCCGTGTCTGTGTCTGTTTCTCAGTATTTATTAACTATTTAAGATAAGCCTGTCTCTTTCTCCATCGCTCTCTTTCTCGCCTCGCCTTTCACTGTCTCTCTCTCACTACAACACCCTGCCCCTCTCTCTTGCTCGCCCTGTCTCTCTCTCTCTCTTGGCGAGTTTTGTCTCTCTCTCTCTATCTCAATCTGTCTCTCTCTCACCATCTCTCTGCCTCTCTCTCTCTCTCACTCCATCAGCCTCCCCCTCTCCCCACCATCCCCAATTTCCCTTTTCAGCAAATTTTGGGTGTGAAGCTGAAGGGAAAATATTTTCAGGGTTTCGGGGAAAGGGCGGATGAGTGAGACCAGTTAAACTTTCCTTGCAGAGTGTCGAAAGTAGTTTGATGGGCTGAATGGCCTCTTCGATTAGATTCCAGTCGCTAACTCACTTCCGGATATCTGTTATTCTATATATAAACCCCCTGAACCCCTCGATTTGATTCCAGTTTGTAACTCACTCCCGGATATCTGTTATTCTATAGATAAACCCCCTGTACCCCTCGATTAGATTCCAGCCTGTAACTCACTCCCGGGTATCTGTTATTCTATATATAATCCACCCCGAACCCCTCGATTAGATTCAGCCTGTAACTCACTCCCGGGCATCTGTTATTCTATATATAAACCACCCCAAACCCCTCGATTAGATTCCAGTCTGTAACTCACTCCCGGGCATCTGTTATTCTATATATAAACCAACTCGAACCCCTCGATTAGATTCCAGTCTGTAAGTCACTCCCTGGTATTTGTTATTCTGTATATAAACCACCCCGAACCCCTCGATTAGATTCCAGTCTGTAACTCACTCCCGAGTATCTGTTATTCTATATATAAACCAACCCGAACCCCTCGATTAGATTCCAGTCTGCAACTCACTCCCGGGTATGTTTTTCTATATATAAACCACTCCGAACCCCTCTATTAGATTCCAGCACTTCCACATCACAAATTGAGGAAGGGGTCCCCCCCATTTTAAAGTTGGTTAAAGGCTCTCCCTCTAATCTAAAGATGGAGAAGGGATGTCTCACAGGATATTGTTCTTTACACAATAATGTTAACAAATTTTTGAACATTTTCAGTTTCCCCCTACACTTTCTCTTTCTCTTACCCTTTCTCGTTCCTTCTCTCCCTCTCCCACCCCATTTCTCTGCCACCCTATATATTTCTCTGTTTCTCTCTCTCACCCCATATCTTTACCCTACACTCGCTCCCCTCTCTTCATCTCTCTCTCTCACCTCATCCCTTTTTTATCGCTTGATCTCCTCTCTCTATCTCACTCGCTTACCCAGCTCTCTTTCCCTCTCTCCCTGTCTCTCTTCCTCTGAGAATCTAGACTACAAACACCAGGCAGCCATTTTAGGTTTGTTCACAGTGGCCATTTTATGTCCCCATAGCAATGGGACACTTAGGACAGAGTTGACTCATGTAACATTAATATTTTAAACGTGACAGAGACACAGGTATGGAGACATAAATTCCACGTGTATTCCCTGGAATAGTGGAGGATCCGGGCGTTCAGTCCCACACTTTGCTGCTGTGAAATTGAATTCTGAATTTTCTAAAACTGAATCTGGAAGTAAAAACCCCCGGGATGGAATGATTCACGTTCTTTCTGCTGCTGCAAAGCCCGTGTCTGTGTCTGTTTCTCAGTATTTATTAACAATTTAAGATAATAGGATAGAATGCCACTAGTTTGCCATAATTCAACTCAGTCAGAAATGTCCCAATGTTATGACCGATATCATTCTTTCATCGTCTGCCTGTTCATCCCCTCTCACTCTGTGTCTCTCTCTTTAACATTCCCTCATTCTGCATCTGCTCTCTCTCTCTCTCTCTCCCTCTCTCAGATTCTGTAAGAAAAATCCCCAAACTCCAGGCAGCCATTTTAGGTTTGTTCACAGTGGCCATTTTATGTTCCCACAGCACTGGGACATTTATGACAGAGTTGACTCCTCACGAATGGTAAATTAGTCCTTTCAACGTGACAGAGACACAGATATCTCCCTCCATTTTAAAGATGGAGAAATTCTGTTTATCACTCAATAGGCCCTGTCTTTACTTGGTATCTAACCCTGTGCTGCCCCTTCCCTGGGCCTGTTTGATGGGACAGAGCAGAGGGAATGTTACTCTCTCTCGAACCCCATACTGTATTTGGTTTGGGTGTGTTTGTTGAACAGTGTGGATGAAGCTTTACACTGGAATTTAGGTGAGGGGGTGATTTGATGCAATATTTCAGGATAATAATGCAAGTGGAGGTTTGAAAAAGAGTAACTATTCCCGCTGGTTTGGGGAGTCTGGGCCTTGGGGTCATGGTTTTTCAACTATGTTTAGAATTTTAGAATTTCAGGAGAGAATCTAAGAAACACTTTAAAACGCCAAGTGTGGTATTAGTTTGGATCTCTCTCACATGAACAGAAATTGATGCTGAGCCACTAGTCCATGTTTAAAACTGAGGCTGATAGATTTCTGTTAGCTAACACGCTGCAGAGATATGAGACCAAGGGCTTCAATCACAGATCAGCCAGGATCTCATTGAATGTCAGAACAGGGTTGGAGGGTTAAATGGCCTCTTGCTCTTTCCATGTGCTATGACCAATATCCTTTATTCACTGTCTGGCTCTCAGTCACCCATTTGGTCTGAGAGTCTCTATTTCTCATTCACTCGATCTGTGTCTTCTCTCCCTGTCTCTCTTCCTCTGAGAATCTAGTCTACAAACACCAGGCAGACATTTCAGGTTTGTTCCCAGTGGCCATTTTATGTCCCCACAGGAATGGGACATTTAGGACAGATTTGACTCCTCACGAATGGAAAATTAGTACTTTCAACGTGACAGAGACACAGATATCTCCCTCCATTTTAAAGACGGAAAAGGGAACTCCCTCCGTTTTAACGGTGGAGAAGTTATCTGCCTCCATTTTAAATATTGAGAATGGTTCTCGCCCCATTTCGTCAGGTCTCTCTCTCCCTACCGCTTTTTCCTTCCCTCGACTCGTCTCTCTGATACTCTCTCTCATCCCATCGCTATTTCGGACACTCACTCCCCTCTCTCTGCCTCTCCCTCACCCCACCCATTTTTCTTTCATTCAATCGCCTCTCTCT
The DNA here is from genome assembly GCF_964194155.1 of Cetorhinus maximus. Lineage (NCBI taxonomy): Eukaryota > Metazoa > Chordata > Chondrichthyes > Lamniformes > Cetorhinidae > Cetorhinus > Cetorhinus maximus. The sequence goes on from NW_027596644.1 coordinate 147,696, forward strand.
ATCTCTCTTTCTCGCCCTCTCTCTCTTTCTCCCTCAGCCCATCTCATTGTCGCTATCTCCCTCTCTCTCGCCCCATCTCTCTCCCCTTCACCCTCTCTGTCTTTCATTTTATCTCACTGTCATTCTCTGACCCTCTCTCTCTCGCCCTCTCTCTCTTTCTTTCTCACCCCATCTCACTCTCACTATTTCCCGCTCTCTCTCTCTCTCGCGCTCTCTCTCTTTCTTTCTCACCCCATCTCACTCACTATTTCCCTCACTCTCTCTCTCTCATCCTATCTCTCTTTCTTTCTCACCCCATCTCACTCTCACTATTTCCCGCTCTCTCTCTCTCTCGCGCTCTCTCTCTTTCTTTCTCACCCCATCTCACTCACTATTTCCCTCACTCTCTCTCTCTCATCCTATCTCTCTTTCTTTCTCACCCCATTTCACTCTCACTATTTCCCTCTCTCTCTCTCTCTCTCTCTCTCTCGCGCTCTCTCTCTTTCTTTCTCACCCCATCTCACTGTAACTATTTCCCTCTCTCTCTCACCCCATCTCTCTGCCCTTCACCCTCTCTCTCTCACCCCATCTCACTCTCACTAATTCCATCTCTCTCTCTCTCTCGCGCTCTCTCTCTTTCTTTCTCACCCCATCTCACTGTAACTATTTCCCTCTCTCTCTCACCCCATCTCTCTGCCCTTCACCCTCTCTCTCTGTCTCTCATTCTATCTCTGTCATTCTCTGACCCTCTCTCTATCGCCCCGTCTCTATCCCTATCACCACCTCTCTCTGTCGCTCTCTCTCCCTCGCTCTGCCACTGACTCTCTGTCACATTCGTTGTCTCCCACGCCTGTCTCTTTCTCCATCGCTCTCTTTCTCGCCTCGCCTTTCACTGTCTCTCTCTCACTACAACACCCTGCCCCTCTCTCTATCTCGCCCTGTCTCTCTATCTCTCTTGGCGAGTTTTGTCTCTCTTTCTCTATCTCAATCTGTCTCTCTCTCACCATCTCTCTGCCTCTCTCTCTCTCTCACTCTCTCTCTCACTCCATCAGCCTCCCCCTCTCCCCACCATCCTCAATTTCCCTTTTCAGCAAATTTTGGGTGTGAAGCTGAAGGGAAAATATTCTCAGGGTTTCGGGGAAAGGGCGGACGAGTCAGACCAGTGAAACTTTCCTTGCAGAGTGTCGAAAGTAGTTTGATGGGCTGAATGGCCTCTTCGATTAGATACCAGTCTATTACTCAATCGGAGGTATCTGTTATTCTATATATAAATCCCCTGAACCCCTCGATTAGATTCCAGTCTGTAACTCAATCGCGGATATCTATTATTCTATATATAAACCCCCTGAACCCCTCGATTAGATTCAAGTCTGTAACTCACTCCCGGGTATCTGTTATACTAAATATGAACCCAACGAACCCTTCGATTAGATTCCAGCCTGTAACTCAATCCCGGGAATCTGTTATTCTATATATAAACCACCCCGAACCCCTCGATTAGATTCCAGTCTGTAACTCCCTCCCGGGTATATGTTATTCTATATATAAACCACCCCGAACCCCTCGATTAGATTCCAGCCTGTAACTCACTCCCAGGTATCTGTTATTCTGTATATAATCCACCCCGAACCCCTCGATTAGATTCCAGTCTGTAACTCACTCCCGGTTATCTGTTATTCCATATATAAAGCCCCTGAACCCCTCGATTAGATTCCAGCCTGTAACTCACTCCCGGGAATCTGTTATTCTATATATAAACCACCCCGAACCCCTTGATTAGATTCCAGTCTGTAACTCACTCCCGGGTATCTGTTATTCTATATATAAACCACCCCGAACCCCTTGATTAGATTCCAGTCTGTAACTCACTCCCGGGTATCTGTTACTATATAAATAAACCCCCTGAAACCCACGATTAGATTCCAGTCTGTAACTCACTCCTGGGTATCTATTATTCTGTATATAATCCACCCCGAACCCCTTGATTAGATTCCAGTCTGTAACTCACTCCCGGGTATCTGTTATTCTATATATAAACCCCCTGAACCCCACGATTAGATTCCAGTCTGTAACTCACTCACGGGTATGTTATTCTATATATAATCCACCCTGAATCCCTCGATTAGATTCCAGTCTGTAACTCACTCCCAGGTATCTATTATTCTATATATAAACCCCCCGAACCCCTCGATAAGATTCCAGTCTGTAACTCACTGCCGGGTTTCTGATATACTAAATATGAACCCACCGAACCCCTCGATTAGAATCCAGCCTATAACTCAATCCCGGGTATCTGCTATTCCATATATAATCCACCCCGAACCCCGCGATTAGATTCCAGTCTGTAACTCATTCCCGGGTATCTGTTATTCTATATATAAACAACCCCGAACCCCTCGATTAGATTCCATTTTCTAACTCACTCCCGGGTATCTGTTATTCTATATATAAATCCCCCAAACCTCTCGAATTGATTCCAGTCTGTAACTTCATCTCGGGAATCTGTGATTGTATCTATAAAACCCTCAAACCCCTCAATTAGATTCCAGTCTGTAACTCAATCTCGGGCATCTGTGATTGTATAAATTAAACCCCGAATCTCTCGATTAGATTTCAGCTTGTAACTCACTCTCCTCCATCAGTGATTCTATATATAAACCCACCAAACACCTCTATTAGATTCCAGTCTGTAACTCACTCGCGGGTCTCTGTTATTCTATATATAAACCACCTCGAACACCTCGATTTGATTCCAGTCTGTAACTCACTCCCGGGTATCTGTTATTCTATATATAAACCACCACAAAACCTTCGATTTGATTCCAGTCATACTCACTCTTGGTTATCTGTGATTCTATATTTAAACCCCCTGAACACCTCGATTAGATTCCAGTCTGTAACTCATTCTCACCTATCTGATTATCTATATTTAAACCATCCCGAAAACGTCTATTAGATTCTAATCTGTAACTCACTCCCGGGTATCTGTTAGCCTATATAAATACACCCCACTCTACTCAATTAGAATCTAGTCTGTAACTCACTCCCGGGTATCTGTTATTCTATATATAAACCACCCCGAACCCCTCGATTAGATTCCAGTCTGTAACATACTCCCGGGTATCTGTTATTCTATATATAAACCACCCCTAACCCCTCGATTAGATTCCAGTCTGTAACTCACTCCCGGGTATCTGTTATTCTATATATAAACCCCCGGAACCCCTCGATTAGATTCCAGTCTGTAACTCACTCCCAGGTATCTGTTATTCTGTATATATACCACCCCGAACCCCTCGATTAGATTCCAGTCTGTAACTCACTTCTGGGTATCTGTTATTCTATATTTCAACCCGCTGAACCCCTCGATTAGATTCCAGTCTTTAACTCACTCCCGGGTATGTTATTCTACATATAAACCACCCCGAACCCCTCGATTAGATTCCAGTCTGTAACTCACTCCCGGGTATGTTATTCTATATATAAACCACCCCGAACCCCTCGATTAGATTCCAGTCTGTAACTCACTCCCGGGTATGTTATTCTATTTTAAACCACCCCGAACCCCTCAATTAGATTCCAGTCTGTAACTCACTCCCGGGTATCTGTTATTCTATTTTAAACCACCCCGAACCCCTCGATTAGATTCCAGTCTGTAACTCACTCCCGGGTATGTTATTCTATATATAAACCACCCCGAACCCCTCGATTAGATTCCAGCACTTCCACATCACAAGTTGCGGAAGGGGTCCCCCCCATTTTAAAGTTGGTTAAAGGCTCTCCCTCTAATTTAAAGATGGAGAAGGGATGTCTCACAGGATATTGTCCTTTACACTCAATAATGTTAACAAATTTTTGAACATTTTCAGATTCCGCCTACACTTTCTCTTTCTCTCATCCTATCTCATTCCTTCTCTCCCTCTCCCACCCCATCTCTCTGCCACTCTATACATTTCTCTGTTTCTCTCTCTCACCCCATATCTTTACCTTACACTCGCTCCCCTCTCTTCATCTCTCTCTCTCAACTCATCCCTTTTTCTTTCGCTCGATCTCCCCTCTCTATTTCACTCGCTTACCCAGCTCTCTTTCCCTCTCACCCTGTCTCTCTGCCGCTCTGTCTCTCTATCTGTCGTTCCGTCTTTCTCTCTCTCTCTCACTCAGTACTTATCTCTGTTGCTCTGCTACTCTCTCTGTCGCTGCCATATCTCTCCCTTTCGCCTTGTCTCTCTGTTGCTCTCTTTCTATCTCTGTACCTCTTTCATCCAATCTATCTCTCCGTCTATCTCTCTCTCTCTCTTTCTCTCCCAGGAAAACAGAGAGTAATGGTTCATGGGAATTTTTCCGGCTGGATGTAGGATTGTAGTGGAGTTCCCCAGGGGTCAGTATTGGAACCCTGGATTTCCCTGATGTATATAAATGATTGAGATATTGGTGTGCAGGGGACCATTTCAGAGTTTGTGGATGGCACAAAACTTGGGAGAATGATAAACAGAGAGGGGGACAGTGTAGAGCATCAAAAGGACATTTACAAGTTGGGAGAGTGGGCAGATAGGTGGCCAATGATGTTCAATGTGGAGACGTTTGATGTGATGCATTTTGGTAGGAGAAACATGGACATGAAAAACAAAATTAGGGGTGTAATTTTGAAGGGGGTGCAGGAGCAGAAAGACCTGGGTGAAGATGTGCATATTTCATTGAAGGTGGCAGGACAGGTTGAGCGAGTGGTCCATAAAGCAGATTGTATCCTGGACTTTACTAATAGGGGCTTAGAGTACAAGAGCAGGGAGGTTATGCTGAATTTATATAAGACGCTAGTTAGACCTCAGATGGAGTATTGTGTACAGTCCTGGGAGCCACACTATAGGAAGGATATGATTCCCGGGGCAGTGAGATTACGTGGGATGGAATTGAGATTTACACTCCTTCTGTGTTTGATGTTGGAATCAGCTTCATTTGGGGTGTGCTGTGTTTTGTAGACATTTTCAGATCTTTTTAAATAATTCCCTTTTTTTATAGACTGCATCACTGAGTGTGAATTTGTGCTTAGCATCCATTTTTTAAATTGTTTGAAAATAGTTTTAAACTTCGCCCCTAGTTCCAAACTCTCCCACAAGGGGAAACATCTTCTCCACATCCATCCTGTTAAGACCCCTCAGGAACTTACATCTTTCACTAAGATCACCTCTCCAAATTCTAAACTCCAATGGATACAGGCCCAGCCTGTCCAACCTTTCCTCATAAGAAAATCAGAATCCTTTCCTCATAAGGTCAGAGATGATGCGAAATGCCTCACACAATTGGCCTTGTCCTTGTCTTCATTGGCTTCTGAGCAACAACCTTCAATAACAATTATAATAATTTTGGGGAAAGGGCAGACGAGTGAGACCAGTGAAATTTTCCTTGCAGAGTGTCGAAAGTAGATTGATGGGCTGAATGGCCTCCTTCTGTGTTGTAAACTTTCTGTGTTACACACGCAGGTTAACATTTCATTCTCGAATAAGCTTCACTCTTTCCTCCATTGTAGGTTCCAGCACCTCCACATCACAAGTTGGGCAATGGATCTCCCTCCATTTTAAAGACGGGAATGGATCTTCCTCCACTTTAAAGATGGAGAAGACGTAGCCTAGTGGGACATAAGCAAGGCTTTTGGTAAGGTCCCACAAGGGAGAACGAAAGCGAAGGTAAGATCCCATGGGATCCAAGGCAATTTTTCAATTTGGATCCAGAATTGGCTGAGTGGCAGGAAGCAGAGGGTGATGGTCAAGGGGTGTTTTTGTGACTGAATCCCTGTGTCCAGTGGGGTTCCCCTGGGGTCGGTGTTGGGTCCCTTGCTGTGTGTGGTACGTATAAACAATTTAGACTTCAATGTAGGAGGGTTGATCAGCAAGTTTGTGGATGACACGATAATTGGTGGTGTGGTAAATAGTGAGGAGGAGAGCCTTAGATTACAGGCGGATATAGACGGACTGGTCAGTGGTTCAAGGACTTTAATCCGGATAAGTGTGAGGTGATGCACTTGGGCAGGACACACAAGGCACAGGAATATATGATGAATGGTAGGACCCTGGGATCTAATGCGCATTAGAGAGACCTTGGTGTGTATGTCCACTGGTCCCTTAAGGTAGTGGGACAGGTAAATAAGGTGTTTAAGAAGGCATATGAGATACTTTCCTTTATTAGCCGAGACATAGAATATAAGAGCAGGGAAGTCATGCTGGAACTGCATAAAATGCTGGTTAGGCCACAGCTAGAGTATTGCGTGTAGTTCTGGAGTCCGCATTGTAGGAAGGATGTGATTGCACTAGAGAGAGAGCAGAGGATATTTACCAGGATGTTGCCTGGGCTGGAGAATGTAAGATATGAGGAGAGATAGGATAGACTTGGATTATTTTCCCATGAGCAGAGGAGATTGAGGAAGGACATGATTGAGGTGAATAAAATAATGAGGGGCATTGATAGGGTAGAGAGGAAGGAACTTTTCCCCTTGGTGGAGGGAACAATAACCACGGAGCATAGATTTAAGGCAGGGGGCAGGAGGGTTAGAGGGGAAGTAGGGAAGGATTTTTTCACCCAGAGGGTGGTGGGAGTCTGGAACTCACTGCCTGAAAGGGGGTTAGAGGCAGAAACCCTCATAACATTTAAGAATATTTGGATGTGCACTTGCGATGCCTTGGCATAGAAGGCTGTGGGCCTAGTGCTGTAAAATAGGATTAGAATTGTTAGGTTCTTGTTCGATCGGCACAGACTTGATGGGCCAAAAGGCCTTTTTCTGTGCTGTTGACCTCTGTGACTCTATGACAGAGATATCCCTGCATTTTAAAGACGGAGAAGGGATCTACCTCAATTTTAAAGATTGAGAAAACATCTCCCTCCATTTTAATGACGGAGAAGGGATCTACCAACATTTTAAAGATGGAAAAGGGACCTCACTCTATTTTTAAGATGTAGGAGGTGTCGCCCTCCATTTAAAATATACAGAAGGGATCTCCGTACAATTTAAAATGGGGAAGGGATCCCCCTCCATTTTAATGATGTGGAAGGAATCCACTACATTTCAATTTGGACACAAACGCTCTCAAACACACAAACACACAATTGCACAGATATATTCTTTCTCATAAACGCAGACACACACACACATCCTCTCACACACAGACACACTCACGCACATATATTCTCTATTTCACACATACATACACACACACATTCTCTCTCACACTCACGCTACACAGATATATTATTCCTCATAGACACACACTCTCTCTCACACACTCACAAAGACATATTCTTTCTCATACACATGCTCACACAGACATAGTCACAATCACACAGATGTATTCTCAAACGCACACACATCCTCTCTCACACAGACACTGATTCTCTATCTCACCGATTCACACACAGACTCGTAGATCTATTCATTCTCATACACGCAAACACACACAATCTCACACACACATATATTCTTCCTCACACACAAACACACACACACACACCAACTCACACACATACACGCTCTCTCACACACACACACATATATACATTCTCTCTCTCTCATGTACACACAAAAACACGCACACACTTGCACAGATATTTACTTTTTCATAGACGCAGGCACACACACATAAAAACCAGGATCGCATTGAATGTCAGAACAGGGTTGGAGGGTTAAATGGCCTCTTGCTCTTTCCATGTGCTATGACCAATATCCTTTATTCACTGTCTGGCTCTCAGTCACCCACTTGGTCTGAGAGTCTCTATTTCTCATTCACTCGATCTGTGTCTTCTCTCCCTGTCTCTCTTCCTCTGAGAATCTACTCTACAAACACCAGGCAGCCATTTTAGGTTTGTTCACAGTGGCCATTTTATGTCCCAACAGCAATGGGACATTTAGGACAGAGTTGACTCATGTAACATTAGTATTTTAAACGTGACAGAGACACAGGTATGGAGACATAAATTCCACGTGTATTCCCTGGAATATTGAAGGATCCGGGGGTTCAGTCCCACACTTTGCTGCTGTGATTTTGAATTCTGAATTTTCTAAAACTGAATCTGGAAGTAAAAACCCCCGGGATGGAATGATTCACATTCTTTCTGCTGCTGCAAAGCCCGTGTCTGTGTCTGTTTCTCAGTATTTATTAACAATTTAAGATAATAGGATAGAATGCCACTAGTTTGCCATAATTCAACTCGGTCAGAAATGTCCCAATGTTATGACCGATATCATTCTTTGATCGTCTGCCTGTTCATCCCCTCTCACTCTGTGTCTCTCTCTTTAACATTCCCTCATTCCGCGTCTGCTCTCTCTCTCTCTCTCTCTCTCTCTCTCCCCCTCTCAGATTCTGTAAGAAAAATCCCCAAACTCCAGGTGTCCATTTTAGGTTTGTTCACAGTGGCCATTTTATGTGCCCACAGCACTGGGACATTTATGACAGAGTTGACTACTCACGAATGGTAAATTAGTCCTTTCAACGTGACAGAGACACAGATATCTCCCTCCATTTTAAAGATGGAGAAACTCTGTTTATCACTCAATAGGCCCTGTCTTTACTTGGTATCTAACCCTGTGCTGCCCCTTCCCTGGGCCTGTTTGATGGGACAGAGCAGAGGGAATGTTACTCTCTATCGAACCCCATACTGTATATGGTTTGGGTGTGTTTGTTGAACAGTGTAGATGAAGCTTTACACTGGAATTTAGGTGAGGGGGTGATTTGATGAAATATTTCAGGATAATAATGGAAGTAGAGGTTTGAAAAAGACTAACTATTCCCGCCAGTTTGGGGAGTCTGGGCCTTGAGGCCATGGTTTTTCAACTATGTTTAGAATTTTAGAATTTCAGGAGAGAAACTAAGAAACACTTTAAAACACCAAGTGTGGTATTAGTTTGGATCTCTCTCACATGAACGGAAATTGATGCTGAGCCACTAGTCCATGTTTAAAACTGAGGCTGATAGATTTCTGTTAGCTAACACGCTGCAGAGATATGAGACCAAGGGCTTCAATCACACATCAGCCTGGATCTCATTGAATGTCGGAACAGGGTTGGAGGGTTAAATGGCCTCTTGCTCTTTCCATGTGCTATGACCAATATCCTTTATTCACTGTCTGGCTCTCAGTCACCCACTTGGTCTGAGAGTCTCTATTTCTCATTCACTCGATCAGTGTCTTCTCTCCCTGTCTCTCTTCCTCTGAGAATCTAGTCTACAAACACCAGGCAGACATGTTAGGTTTGTTCCCAGTGGCCATTTTATGTCCCCACAGGAATGGGACATTTAGGACAGATTTGACTCCTCACGAATGGAAAATTAGTACTTTCAACGTGACAGAGACACAGATATCTCCCTCCATTTTAAAGATTGAAAAGGGAACTCCCTCCGTTTTAACGGTGGAGAAGTTATCTGCCTCCATTTTAAATATTGAGAATGGTTCTCGCTCCATTTCATCAGGTCTCTCTCTCCCTACCGCTTTTTCCTTCCCTCGACTCGTCTCTCTGAGGATCTCTCTCATCCCATCGCTATTTCGGACACTCACTCCCATCTCTCTGCCTCTCCCTCACCCCACCCATTTTTCATTCACTCAATCGCCTCTCTCTATCTCTCTCCCTCGCCCTCTCTCTATTTCTCCCTCAGCCCATCTCATTGTCGCTATCTCCCTCTCTCTCTCCCCATCTCTCTCCCCTTCACCCTCTCTGTCTATCATTTCATCTCTCTGTCATTCTCTGACCCTCTCTCTCGCCCTCTCTCTCTTTCTTTCTCACCCCATCTCACTCTCACTATTTCCCTCTCTATCTCGCGCCCTCTCTCTTTCTTTCTCACCCCATCTCACTGTCACTATTTCCCTCTCTCTCTCACCCCATCTCTCTGCCCTTCACCCTCTCTCTCTGTCTCTCACTCTATCTCTGTCATTCTCTGACCCTCTCTCTATCGCCCCGTCTCTATCCCTGTCACCACCTCTCTCTGTCGCTCTCTCTCTCCCTCGCTCTGCCACTGTCTCTCTGTCACATTCGTTCTCTCTCACGCCTGTCTCTTTCTCCATCGCTCTCTTTCTCGCCTCGCTTTTCACTGTCTATCTCTCACTACAACACCCTGCCCCTCTCTCTATCTCGCCCTGTATCTCTCTCTCTCTTCACGAGTTTTGTCTCTCTTTCTCTATCTCAATCTGTCTCTCTCTCACCATCTCTCTGCCTCTCTCTCTCTCTCACTCTCTCTCTCACTCCATCAGCCTCCCCCTCTCCCCACCATCCCCAATTTCCCTTTTCAGCAAATTTTGGGTGTGAATCTGAAGGGAAAATATTTTCAGGGTTTCGGGGAAAGGACGGACGAGTGAGACCAGTGAAACTTTCCTTGCAGAGTGTCGAAAGTAGTTTGATGGTCTGACTGGCCTCCTCGATTAGATTCCAGCCTGTTACTCAATCGCGGGTATCTATTATTCTATATATAAAACCCCAAACCCCTCGATTAGATTCCAGTCTGTTACTCAATCCCGGGTATCTATTATTCTATGTATAAACACCCTGAACCCCTCGATTAGATTCCAGTCTGTACCTCACTCCCGGGAATCTGTTATTCTATATATAAACCAGCCCGAACCCCTTGATTAGATTCCAGTCTGTAACTCATTCCCGGGTATCTGTTATTCTATATATAAACCCCCTGAACCCCTCGATTAGATTCCACTCTGTAACTCACTCCCGTTGTGTTATTCTATGTATAAACCATTCCAAATCCCTCCATTAGATTCTGTTCTGTAACTTACTCCCGGGTATCTGTTATTCTATATATAATCCACCCCAATGCCCAATTTTAGATTCCAGTCTGTAACTCACTCCCGGGTGTCTGTTGTTCTATATATAAACCACCCCAAAACGCTCGATTTGATTCCAGACTGTAGCTCACACCCGGGTAACTGTTATTCTATGTATAAACCCCCCGAAACTCTCGATGAGATTAGAGTCTGTAACTCACTCCCGGGTACCTGTTATTCTGTATATAAACCACCGCGAACCCCTTGATTAGATTCCAGTCTGTAACTCAGTCCCGGTTATCTGTTAATCTGTATATAATCCACCCCGAACCCCTCGATTATATTCCAGTCTGTAACTCACTCCCGGGTATCTGTTATTATATACATAAACTACCCCGAACCCCTCAATTAGATTCCAGTCTGTAACTCACTCCCGGGTATGTTGTTCTGTATATAAATCCCCAAAATCCCTCGATTAGATTCCATGGATAAACGATATGACAGGACAATGTTGTTTATACCCAGGCACATTGAAAAATAATTGGAGCTTTTCCATTTTCTCCAGCTGATGAACTTTTAATTTGAACACTGTATTTATTTTGAAATCTAATTCAAAGGAGAATGAGGCTTTTTAACAGCATAACTCAAGTGTTGAGGGAGCTTTACTCTGTACCTAACCCCGTGCTGTACCTGTCCAGGGAGTGTTTGATGGGGACAGTTTCGAGGGAGCTTTACTCTGTATCTAAAACAGTGCTTTACCTGCCCTGGGAGTGTTTGACGGGGAAAGTGTAGAGGTAGCTTTAGTCTGTATCTAACCCTGTCCTGTTCCTGTCCTGGGAGTGTTTGATGGGGACAGTATAGAGGGAGCTTAACTCTGTATCTAACCCTGTTCTGGGAGTGTTTAATGGGAACAGTGTAGAGGGAGCTTTACTCTAATTCTAACCCAGTGCTTTACCTATCCTGGGAGTGTTTGATGAACACAGTGTAGAGGGAGCTTTACTCTATATCTAACCCCATGCTGTACGTGCTCTGGGAGTGTTTGATGGGCACAGTGTAGAGGGAGCTTTACTCTGTATCTAACCCTTTTGCTGTACCTATCCTTGGAGTGTTTGATGGGGACAGTAACGAGGGAGCTTTACTCTGTATCTAACCCCGTGCTGTACCTGTCCTGGGAGTGTTTGATGGGGACAGCTTAGAGGGAAATTTACTCTGTATCTAACCCCGTGCTGTACCTGCCCTGGGAGTGTATGTTGGGCACAGTGTAGGGGGAGCTTTACTCTGTATCTAACCCCGTGCTGTACCAGTCCAGGGAGTGTTTGATGGGGAGAGTATAGAGGGAGGTTTACACTGTATCTAACCCTGTGCTCTACCGGACATGGGAGTGTTTGATTGAGACAGTGTAGAGGGAGCTTTACTCTGTATCTAACCCAGTGCTTTTCCTGCCCTGGGAGTGTTTGATGGGGAAAGTGTAGAGGAAGCTTTACTCTATCTAACACTGTCCTGTTCCTGTCCTGGGAGTGTTTGATGAGGACAGTATCGAGGGAGCTTTGCTCTGTATATAACCCTGTTCTGTTCCTGTCCAGGGAGTGTTTGACGGGGACATTGCAGAGGGACCTTTACTCTGTATCTAAACCTGTGCTGTACCTGTCCTGGTAGTGTTTGATGGGGACGGTGTAGAGGGAGATATACTCTGTGTCTAACACCGTGCTGTACCTGCCCTGGGAGTGATTGATGGGGACAGTGTAGAGGGAGCGTTACTCTGTATTTAACCCCGTGCTGTACCTGTCCTGGGAGGGTTTGATGGGGACAGTTTAGAGAGAGCTTTACTCTGTATATAACCCTGTCCTGTACCTGCCCTGGGAGTGCTTCATGGGGACAGTGTAGAGGGAGCTTTAATCTGTATCTTACCCCGGGCAGTACCAGTCCTGGGACTGTTTGATGGGGACAGGTTAGCGGGAGCTTTACTCTGTATCTAACCCCGTGCTGTACCTGCCCTGGGAGTGTATGATGGGCACAGTGTAGGGGGAGATTTACTCTGCATCTTACCCCGTACTGTACCTGCCCTGGGAGTGTATGATGGGCACAGTGTAGGGGGAGCTATAGTCTGTATCTAAACCCGTGCTGTACCAGACCTGGGAGTGTACGATGGGGACAGTATAGAGGGAGCTTTACTCTGTATCTAACCCTGAGCTGTACCAGTCCTGGGAGTGTTTGATGTAGACAGTGTAGAGGGAGCTTTACTCTGTATCTAACCCCGTGCTGTACCTGTACTGGTAGTGTTCGATTGGGACAGTATAGAGGGAGCTTTTTTCTGTATCTAACCCTGAGCTGTACCAGTCCTGGGAGTGTTTGATGTAGACAGTGTAGAGGGAATTTTATTCTGTATCTAACCCCGTGGTGTACCTGCCCTGGGAGTGTATGATGTCCAAAGTGTAGGGGGAGCTTTACTGTGTATTTAACCCCGTGCTGTACCAGTCCTGGGAGTGTTTGATGGGGAGAGTATAGAGGGAGTTTTACTCTGTATCTAACCCTGTCCTGTTCCTGTCCAGGGAGTGTTTGATTGGTACATTATCGAGGGAGCTTTACTCTGTATCTAACTCCGTGCTGTACCTGTCCTGGGAGTGTTTCATTGGTACAGTATCGAGGGAGCTTTACTCTGTATCTAACCCTGTGCTGTACCTGTCCTGGGAGTGTTTGATGGGGACAGTATAGAGGGAGCTTTACTCTGTATCTAGCCCCTGCTGCATCATCTCTGGGAGTGTTTGTTGGCAACATACTCGCCCAAAACAACAACAATCCACAAATCAGGCCTAATAAATTGAACATCAGTTTACTTGTTTGATTCTCCCTGGTCTGTTCTGATTCTCTGATAGATTCGTCTTGTTTACCCTCCACATGAGCAGTCATCCTAATCCCGTCTACCTGTCCTGCTCCCAACGCGGCATCCGACTACAGTAAGGCCAGTGACACAGGAACCTCTTGAGTGAGACAGGTGAGTCTTGAACCTGACCTGGGTATATGTGAGTGACCTGGGTTAATCCGACACTCCAGGGACAGTTTAGACAGTTTGAGTGCATCACATCTTTGCCAGAATGAGACCTGGAATCCAAGGGTTAAATTGCAAAGTGAGATTGCACAAACTCGGGTTGTATTCCCTGAAATTTAGTAGCATCAGGGGTGACTTGATCAAATTATCAAATCCTGAGAGGAACTGAGGGGGGAGATTAGGGGAATGTATGAGCTCTTGTCCTGAGTAACAAGCTTTGTGAGGCATCTTATCGAATCCCTTTTGAACAGACAAGTATCCACCTGTCACTACAGGTTACCTGTATGTTGCAAAGTTATTCTGATAATTTTCATCCCACAGAGTCAAAATTTCTGCGATTCTGTGACTGAGTCAGAACTTCAAATAGTTCAGATTCACTGTTTAAAATAAGCAGTCACTTTTCTGTGGTGGTTTTTGAGATTGAGTATGGATCTCAGAATCTGTCAGTGGAAGGGAGTTTCTACAGAGATAGGAAATGGGATTGATGAATAAAGGTGCAGGATTTTGTTCACTGCATTAGATTGTGTCTGTTGCAGTTTCCCAGGAGTTTACATTTTCATGGGAAAGGGATGATTATCCAATGTCAACAATTCAATTTCTTCAGACAAGTGAAAACGCAAGAGAAAGAGGGAATATACCAACACTGGAACAAACAGGCAACTGTATGAGGAAGGTTTCAATTCTCTGCATGTTTTAATGTGAATTCCTGAGCTAAAGATTGAAATAAACAGGTGTTTAAATCTCACACTGGGATGCCGTACAATTTCAGTCCTGTTATCCCAAAATTAAAAATAAAAATCTACAATTAGCTGGAGCTGGAAATCTGTCAGTTGATGAATGTTGTCTTGAAAATTTCACCCTGAATAGTGTGAGCCTTAGTATTGTGGAAACGTGTGAAGAAAGTGTTTGCATTCACACATTCCTACATTGTGAAATGTAAGTTAGCTTTGAAACAATAGGATGTAGGGCCAGGGAGTCTGAATGGACAACACGATTTGGATGATTAAAGTTTGAATTTTAATGATGTCCTTTGAAGAAGCCGTTTACTGTAAATGTCCCGAGACAATGAAATGCTTCAAAGGAAATATCCCGGTTGACAGAAGTGGTTCCCCAATGTCTGAAACACTTTCCCAAGTCTTCAGAGACATGAAGGGGGCAGAGATATTGTAAGATACAGATCATGAGATACCAGTGAATCACAGAATTGAAGTTGTGGGGCCCTCTCCTGTTTCAGAATGTCAGTTTTGATGTTTAACTCTGTGAAACTTGGCTAATGATTCAGAAAGCAGGAAGTTCCAATCCAATCTGTAACCTGCACTTCAAATTCCAAAGAGATATGTACACCTTATGTGAATGGGTGAAATAGTGAAAGATGGATTTCATTATAGGCAAATGTGTGGCTGCCCACTTTAAAAAGGATGGAACAGGTTACATTATAAATGGTGAAAAGCTGCAAACAGTGAGGGTCCAAAGAGTCCCTATCCATTTGTGTCAAGACTAAGAAAACATCAGACAGTTCCAATCAGAAATTAAATTTGATATTTGGGATAAAGCTGATTAAAAACTCACACTACCCATTCCATGAATCAGCCTCTGTAACCTGCACTTCAGCACATCACAAGAAAAATGATATTTTCAACGGTTCATGATTCCAGTCTGTAACTCAATCCCGGGTATCTATTATTCTATATATAAACCCCCTGAACCCCTCGATTAGATTCCAGTCTGTAACTCAATCCCGGGTATCTATTATTCTCTATATAAACAACCTGAACCCTTTATTTAGATTCCAGTCTGTAACTCAATCCCGGGTATCAATTATTCTACATATAAACCCCCTGAACCCCTCGATTAGATTCCAGTCTGTAACTCAAACCCGGGAATCAATTATTCTACATATAAACCTCCCAAAACCACTCGATTAGATTCTACTCTGTAACTCACTCCGGGGAATCTGTTATTCTATATATAAACCACCCGGAAGCACTCGATTAGATTCCAGTCTGTAACTCACTCCGGGGAAGCTGTTGTTCTATATATACACCACCCCAAACCCCTCGATTAGATTCCAGTCTGTAACATACTCTCGGGTATCTATGATTCTATGTTTAAACCCTCTGAACCCCTCGATTATATTCCAGTCTGTAACTCACTCCCGGGTAACTGTTATTCTATATATAAAAGCCCCGAACCCCTCGATGAGATTCCAGTCTGTAACTCACTCCCGGGTATCTGTTATTCTATATAATTATAAACCACCTCGAACCCCTCGATGAGATTCCAGTCTGTAACTCGCTCCCGGGAAACTGTTATTCTATATATAAAAACCCCGAACCCCTCGATGAGATTCCACTCTGTAACTCACTCCCATTATGTTATTCTATGTATAAACCATCCCAAATCCCTCCATTAGATTCTGTTCTGTAACTCACTCCCGGGTATCTGTTATTCAAAATATAAACCACTCCAACCCCTCAATTAGATTCCAGTCTGCACCTCACTCCCGGGTGTCTGTTATTCTATGTAAAAACCACCCCAACCCCCTCTTTTGGATTCCAGTCTGTAACTCACTCCTGGGTGTCTCTTATTCTATATGTAAACCACCCCATACCCCTCGATTAGATTCCAGTCTGAAACTCACTCCCGGGTGTCTGTTATTCTATATATAAACCACCCCATACCCCTGGATTGGATTCCAGTCTGTAACTCACTCCCGGGTAACTGTTATTCTTATATAAACCTCCCCAAACCCCTCGATTTGATTCCAGTATGTAACTCATTCCCGGGTATCTGTTATTCTATATATAAATCCCCCGAACCCCTCGATGATATTCCAGTCTGTAACTCACTCGCGGGTATCTGTTGTTCTATATATAAACCACCACGAACACCTCAATTAGATTCCAGCCTGAAAATCACTCCCGGGTATCTGTTATCCTATATATAAACCACCACAAAACCTACGATTTGATTCCAGTCTAACTCACTCTTGGTTATCTGTGATTCTATATTTAAAACCCCTAAACCCCTCGATTAGATTCCAGTCTGTAACTCACTCCCGGGAATCAATTATTCTACATATAAACCCCCTGAACACCTCGATTAGATTCCAGTCTGTAACTCACTGCAGGGAATCTGTTATTCTATATATACACTCCCCAAACCCCTCGATTAGATTCCAATCTTTAACATACTCTCGGGTATCTATGATTCTATATATAATCCACCCCGAACCCCTCGATTTGATTCCAGTCTGTAACTCAGTCCCGGGTACTGTTATTCTATGTATAAACACCCCGAAACCCTCGATGAGATTCCAGTCTGTAACTCACTCCCGGGTAACTGTTATTCTATATATAAACCCCCGAACCCCTCGATGAGATTCCACTCTGTAACTCACTCCCTTTGTGTTATTCTATGTATAAACCATTCCAAATCCCTCCATTAGATTCTGTTCTGTAACTCACTCCCGGGTATCTGTTATTCTATGTAAAAACCACCCCAAACCCCTCTTTTAGATTCCAGTCTGTAACTCACTCCCAGGTGTCTCTTATTCTATATATAAACCACCCCAAACCCCTCGATTTGATTCCAGTCTGTAAATCACACCCGGGTATCTGTTATTCTATATATAAATCCCCCGAACCCCTCAATGAGATTCCAGTCTGTAACTCACTCCCGGGTATCTGTTATTCTATATATAAACCACCCCGACCCCCTCGATTAGATTCCAGTCTGTAACTCACTCGCAGGTATCTGTTATTCTATATATAAACCACCACGAACACCTCAATTAGATTCCAGCCTGAAAATCACTCCCGGGTATCTGTTTTCCTATATATAAACAACCACAAAACCTACGATTTGATTCCAGTCTAACTCACTCCCGGGAATCAATTGTTCTACATATAAACCCCCTGAACCCCTCGATTAGATTCCAGTCTGTAACTCAATCCCGCGAATCAATTATTCTACATATAAATCCCCTGAACCCCTCGATTAGATTCCAGTCTGTAACACAAGGCTGGGAATCAATTATTCTACATATAAACCACCTGAACCCCTCGATTAGATTCCAGCCTGTAACTCAATCCCGCGAATCAATGATTCTACATATAAACCCCCTGAAGCCCTCGATTAGATTCCAGTCTGTAACTCAATCCCGCTAATCAATTATTCTACATATAAACCCCCTGAACCCCTCGATTAGATTCCAGTCTGTAACACAAGCCCAGGAATCTATTATTCTATATATAAACCCCCTGAACCCCTCGATTAGATTCCAGCCTGGAACTCAATCCAGCGAATCAATTATTCTACATATATACCCCCCGAACCCCTCGATTAGATTCCAGTCTGTAACTCACTTTCGGGTAACTGTTATTCTATAAATAAACCCCCTGAAGTCCTCGATTAGATTCCAGTCTGTAACTCACTCCCGGGTATCTGTTATTCTATATATAAACCACCCCGAACCCCGCGATTAGATTCCAGTCTGTAACTCACTCCAGGGTATTTGTTATTCTGTATATAAACCACCCCGAACCCCTCGATTAGATTCCAGTCTGTAACTCACTCCCGGGTATCTGTTATTCTATATATAAACCACCCCGAACCCCTCGATTAGATTCCAGCAATTCCACATCACAAATTGAGGAAGGGGTCTCCCCCCATTTTAAAGTTGTTTAATAGCTCTCCTAATTTAAAGATGGAGAAGGGATGTCTCACAGGATATTGTTCTTTATACTCAATAAAGTTAACAAATTTATGATCATTTTCAGTTTCCCCCTACACTTTCTCTTTCTCTCACCCTGTCTCGTTCCTTCTCTCCCTCTCCCACCCCATCTCTCTGCCACCCTATATATTTCTCTGTTTCTCAATCTCACCCCATATCTTTACCCTACACTCGCTCCCCTCTCTTCATCTCTCTCTCTCACCTCAACCCTTTTTTATCGCTTCATCTCCTCTCTCTATCTCACTCGCTTACCCAGCTCTCTATCCCTCTCTCCCTACCTCTCTTCCTCTGAGAATCTAGTCTACAAACACCAGGCAGCCATTTTAGGTTTGTTCACAGTGGCCATTTTATGTCCCCACAGCAATGGGACACTTAGGACAGAGTTGACTCATGTAACATTAGTATTTTAAACGTGACAGAGACACAGGTATGGAGACATAAATTCCACGTGTATTCCCTGGAATATTGAAGGATCCAGGCGTTCACTCCCACACTTTGCTGCTGTGAATTTGACTTCTGAATTTTCTAAAACTAAATCTGGAAGTAAAAACCCCCGGGATGGAATGATTCACATTCTTTCTGCTGCTGCAAAGCCCGTGTCTGTGTCTGTTTCTCAGTATTTATTAACAATTTAAGATAATAGTTTAGAATGCCACAAGTTTGCCATAATGTCTGGAAAGAGGGTTGAAACAGAGGGGCTGAGGTAGCAAAACAAGAGGAGGGGGTGTGAATAGACACAGGATCTGGGGGTCTCCAATGTGTAGACTCTGCCCAGCTCCCAGTCACATCTTTTAGAAAAGGCTGAATTGCGAAAATGAATCCAGGGACAGTGAAGCAAGTGACTCACTAACAATGAGAGCATTTTAAACATTCATTCTTTCACTGCAAAGCGCTCAGTGTTTCTGAGGTTCTGAAGGGGTCGGGGGTCTTCACTGTCTTAGTCCCTTTCCAACTTGCTGCCTCTCTCTCTCTGTGTAAATATTGCCCCATTTAAAACGTGCTGAACAGAGCTGGCTGCACCCATTGGGATCTTGCTGTGCACAAAATCCCTGCAGTGTTTCATACTGTACCACAACCAGTTAATTGATTAAAAATGTGCTGATTGGACTCATTTCCTGTCCCTCGGGATCCCTTTACCAAGTCCTAACTGTGAGAGTGTGTAAAAGTTTGTGCTAATTCCTGAATAATGCTGGTGTTTTAGGCAGGGCGATGAATTGGGAGGTGGAACAGTCATTTGAATTCAGTCTCTCTAGGATGTGTCCCTACGTTACAACAGAGAGAGAGGGGGGAGATTGAGGGAAACAGGAAAAGACAGTGAAACAGAGGCAGGGGCTTGGGGGTGAGGAAGAGACACAGGGTCCGGGTGGGTTTAGGGGAGGGTCTCCAGTTTGGAGTCAGTGCCCAGCTCCCAGTCTCTGCAGAAAAGCCTCAGTCACACCCTCCCGGGGACGCCTGGTTTGTAAAAATCGATGCTGGGACGGAGATTTCAAAAAGTCTCCCCCAGGAAGCAGCAGCTTGTTCCCGGTTTGAAGAGAAGGAGTTTAGGCCTTTCTGGGGATGTGTCTGGACTCAGAGCACACATGGTGCCCGGGGTGGGGGGAGAGGGGGAAGAGGGAGGGTTACAGCAGGCATGAGGCTGGGGAAGGAAATGTGTCTCCCTGTTCCCATCAGGATAGCATTACATTGCTGCCTGTGGGATCCCCCTGTGCAGAAACGGCCTGCAGCTTTTCCTGAACTGCAACAGGGAACACACGACGTTTCTGGGAGAGGGGGTGGAATTTCCCTGTCTCTGTCACTCCAGCTTTCTCTCTCCCTCTCTCTTTCCAGACAGGACCCCTTGCTGCTCCTGTCCACTGAGGGTTAACCCCAGGACAGACATGGTTTCAACAAGGGCCTATCATTATTTTTGGTTTAATAATAAATCTATATTTCTTTCCCCTGTTGGTTGTGTTACTCCAGTTCCAAACCCTCATCTCACACAAACCCCCAAAACACTGGCAGTAATCTCAGTCCCCAACCCACTCTCCCTCTCACCCCAACCCACTCTCCCTCTCGCCCCAACCCACTCTCCCTCTCACCCCAACCCACTCTCCCTCTCACCCCAACCCACTCTCCCTCTCACCCCAACCCACTCTCCCTCTCACCCCAACCCACTCTCCCACTCACCCCAACCCACTCTCCCTCTCACCCCAACCCACTCTCCCTCTCACCCCAACCCACTCTCCCTCTCAGCCCAACCCACTCTCCCTCTCAGCCCAACCCACTCTCCCTCTACCCCAACCCACTCTCCCTCTCACCCCAACCCACTCTCCCTCTCACCCCAACCCACTCTCCCTCTCACCCCAACCCACTCTCCCTCTCACCCCAACCCACTCTCCCTCTCACCCCAACCCACTCTCCCTCTCACTCCAACCCACTCTCCCTCTCACCCCAACCCACCCTCCCTCTTATCCCATCCCACTCTCCCTATCACCCCAACCCTCTCACACCAACCCACTCTCCCTATCACCACTCCCTGTCCTGGGAGTGTTTGATGGGGACAGTATAGAGGGAGCTTTACACTGTATCTAACCCTGTCCTGTTCCTGTCCTGGGAGTGTTTGATGGGGACAGGTTAGATGGAGATTTACTCTATATCTAACACCGTGCTGTACCTGCCCTGGGAGTGTATGATGGGCACAGTGTAGGGGGAGCTTTTCTCTGTATCTAACCCTGTGCTGTACCAGTCCTGGGAGTGTTTGATGGGGACAGTATAGAGGGAGATTTACTCTGTATCTAACCCTGAGCTGTACCAGTCTTGGGAGTGTTTCATGGGGACAGTGTAGAGGGAGCTTTACTCTGTATCTAACCCCGTTCTGTACCTGCCCTGGGGGTGTTTGATTGGGACGGTGTAGAGGGAGCTTTACTCTGTATCTAACCCCGTGCTGTACCAGTCCTGGGAGTGTTTCATTGGGACAGTATAGAGTGAGATTAACTCTGTATCTAACACTGAGCTGTACCAGTCCTGGGAGTGTTTAATGGAGACAGTGCAGAGGGAGCTGTACTCTGTATCTAATCCCGTGCTGTACCTGCCCTGGGAGAGTTTGATGGGGACGGTGTAGAGGATGATCTACTCTGTATCTAACCCTGTCCTTTATCTGCCCTGTGAGTGCTTGATGGGATCAGTGTAAAGGGAGCTTTACTCTGTATCTAACCCTGTGCTGTACCAGTCCTGGGAGTGTTTGATGCGGACAGGTTAGAGGGAAATTTACTCTGCATTTAACGCCGTGCTGTACCTGTCCTGGGAGTGTTTGATGGGCAACATGTAGGGGGAGCTTTACTCAGTATCTAACCCCGTGCTGTACCAGTCCTGGGAGTGTTTGATGGGGACAGTATAGAGGGAGATTAACTCTGTATCTAAACCTGAGCTGTAACAGTCCTGGGAGTGTTTGATGGAGACAGTGTAGAGGGAGCTTTAATCTGTATCGAACCCCGTGCTGTACATGCCCTGGGAGTGTATGATGGCCACAGTGCAGAGGGAGATTTACTCTGTATCTAACCCTGTTCTGTTCCTGTCCTGGGAGTGTTTGATGGGGACAGTATAGAGGGAGCTTTAATCTTTTTCTAACCCTGTCCAGTTCCTGTCCAGGGAGTGTTTGATGGGGACAGTATAGAGGGAGCTTTACTCTGTATTTAAACCCGTACTGTACCTGCCCTGGGAGTTTTTGATGGGGACGGTGTAGAGGGAGCTTTACTCTGTATCTAACCTCGTGCTTTATCTGTCCTGGGAGTGTTTGATGGGGACAGTTTAGTGGGAGATTTACTCTGCATATTATCCCATGCTGTACCTGTCCTGGGAGTGTTTTATGGGGACAGTGTAGAGGGAGCTTTATTCTGTATCTAACCCCGTGCTGTACCTGCCCTGAGAGTGTTTGATGGGCACAGTGTAGAGGGAGCTTTACTCTGTATCTAACCCCGTGCTGTACCTGTCCAGGGAGTGTTTGATGGGGACAGAATCGAGGGAGATTAACTCAGTATCTAGACCCGTGCGGTACCTGCCCTAGGAGTGTTTGATGGGGAGAGTGTAGAGGGAGCATTACTCTGTATCTAACACCTTGCTGTACCTGTCCTGGGAGTGTTTGATGGGGTTTGATGGGGACAGTATCGATGGAGCTTTACTCTGTATCTAACCCAGTGCTTTACCTGCCCTGCGAGTGTTTGATTGGGAAAGTGAAGAGGTAGCTTTATTCTGTATCTAACCCTGTCCTGTTCCTGTCCTGGGAGTTTTTGATGGGGACAGTATAGAGGGAGCTTTACACTGTATCTAAGACTGTCCTGGTCCTGTCCTGGGAGTGTTTAATGGGGACAGTGTAGAGGGAGCTTTACTCTGTATCTAACCCTGCCCTGTTCCTGTCCTGGGAGTGTTTGATGGGGACAGGTTAGAGGGAGTTTACTCTGTATCTAACCCCGTGCTGTTCCAGTCCTGGGTGTGTTTGATGGGGACAGGTTAGATGGAGATTTACTCTGTATCTAACACCGTTCTGTACCTGCCCTGGGAGTGTTTGATGGGCACAGTGTAGGGGGAGCTTTTCTCTGTATCTAACCCTGTGCTGTACCAGTCCTGGGAGTGTTTGATGGTGACAGTATAGAGGGAGATTTACTCTGTATCGAACACCGTGCTGTACCTGTCCTGGTAGTGTTTGAGGGAGACAGTGTAGAGGGAGCTTTACTCTCTATCTAACCCCGTGCTGTACCTTCCCTGGGAGTGTTTGATGGGGACGGTGCAGAGGGAGCTTTACTCTGTATCTAACCCCGTGCTGTACCTGTCCTGGGAGGGTTTGATGGGGACAGTTTAGAGGGAGCTTTATTCTGTATATAACCCTGTCCTATACCTGCCCTGGGAGTGCTTCATGGGGAAAGTGTAGAGGGAGCTTTAAACTTTATCTTACCCTGGGAAGTACCAGTCCTGGGAGTGTTTGATGGGCACAGGTTAGCGGGAGCGTTACTCTGTATCTAACCCCGTGCTGTACCTGCCCTGGGAGTGTATGATGGGCACAGTGTAGGGGGAGATTTACTCTGTATCTTACCCCGTGCTGTACCTGCCCTGGGAGTGTATGATGGTCACAGTGTAGGGGGAGATTTACTCTGTATCTAACCCCGTGCTGTACCTGTACTGGTAGTGTTTGATTGGGACAGTATAGAGGGAGCTTTTTTTTGTATCTAACCCTGAGCTGTACCAGCCCTGGGAGTGTTTGATGTAGACAGTGTATAGGGAATTTTATTCTGTATCTAACCCAGTGCTGTACCTGCCCTGGGAGTGTATGATGTCCACAGTGTAGGCGGAGCTTTACTCTGTATTTAAGCCCATGCTGTACCAGTCCTGGGAGTGTTTGATGGGGAGAGTATAGAGGGAGGTTTACTCTGTATCTAACCCTGTCCTGTTCCTGTCCAGGAGTGTTTGATTGGGACAGTGCAGAGGGAGCTTTACTCTGTGTCTAACCCTGTGTTGTACCTGTCCTGGGAGTGGTTGATGGGGACAGTATAGAGGGAGCTATACTCTATATCTACCCCGAGCTGTACCTGTCCTGGGAGTGTTTCATGGGTACAGTATCGAGGGATCGTTACACTATATCTAACCCCGTGCTGTACCTTTCCTGGGAGTGTTTGATATGGACAGTATCGAGGGAGCTTTACTTTGTATCTAACCCCGTGCTTACCTGTCTTGGATGTGCTTGATGGAGACAGTATCGAGGGAGCTTTACTCTGTATCTAACCCCGTGCTGTACCTGTCCTGGGAGTGCTTGATGGGGACAGTATCGAGGGAGCTTTATCCGTAACTAACCCCGTGCTGTACCTTTCTTGGGAGTGTTTGATATGGACAGTATCGAGGGAGCTTTACTTTGTATCTAACCCTGTGCTTACCTGTCTTGGATGTGCTTGATGGGGACAGTATCGAGGGAGCTTTACTCTGTATCTAACCCCGTGCTGTACCTGTCCTGGGAGTGCTTGATGGGGACAGTATCGAGGGAGCTTTATCCGTAACTAACCCCGTGCTGTACCTTTCTTGGGAGTGTTTGATATGGACAGTATCGAGGGAGCTTTACTTTGTATCTAACCCTGTGCTTACCTGTCTTGGATGTGCTTGATGGGGACAGTATCGAGGGAGCTTTACTCTGTATCTAACCCCGTGCTGTACCTATCCTGGGAGTGTTTGATGGGGACAGTATCGAGGGAGCTTTACTCTGAATCTAGCCCCTGCTGCATCCTTTCTGGGAGTGTTTGTTGGCAACATTCTCGCCCAAAACAAAAACAATCCACAAATCAGGCCTAATAAATTGAACATCAGTTTCCTTGTTTGATTCTCCCTGGTCTGTTCTGATTCTCTGATAGATTCCTCGTGTTTACCCTCCACATGAGCAGTCATCCTAATCCCGTCTACCTGTCCTGCTCCCAACGCGGCATCCGACTACATTAAGGCCAGTGATACAGGAGCGTCTCAGCGAGTGAGACAGGTGAGTCTTGAACCTGACCTGGGTGTATGTGAGTGACCCGGGTTAATCCGACACTCCAGGGACAGTTTAGACAGTTCGAGTGCATCACAGCTTTGCCAGAATGAGACCTGGATTCCAAGGGTTAAATTGCAAAGTGAGATTGCACAAACTCGGGTTGTATTCCCTGAAATTTAGTAGCATCAGGGGTGACTTGATCAAATTGTCAAATCCTGAGAGGAACTGGTTGGGGAGATTAGGGGAATGTATGAGCTCTTGTCCTGAGTAATAAGCTTTGTGAGGCATCTTATCGAAGCCCTTTTGAACAGACAAGTATCCTCCTGTCACTACAGGTTACCTGTATGTTGCAAAGTTATTCTGATAATTTTCATCCCACAGAGTCAAAATTTCTGCGATTCTGTGACTGAGTCAGAACTTCAAATAGTTCAGATTCACTGTTTAAAATAAGCAGTCACTTTTCTGTGGTGGTTTTTGAGATTGAGTATGGATCTCAGAATCTGTCAGTGGAAGGGAGTTTCTACAGAGATAGGAAATGGGATTGATGAATAAAGGTGCAGGATTTTGATCACTGCAAAAGATTGTTTCTGTTGCAGTTTCCCAGGAGTTTACATTTTCATGGGAAAGGGATGATTATCCAATGTCAACAATTCAATTTCTTCAGACAAGTGAAAACGCAAGAGAAAGAGGGAATATACCAACACTGGAACAAACAGGCAACTGTATGAGGAAGGTTTCAATTCTCTGCATGTTTTAATGTGAATTCCTGAGCTAAAGATTGAAATAAACAGGTGTTTAAATCTCACACTGGGATGCCGTACAATTTCAGTCCTGTTATCCCAAAATTAAAAATAAAAATCTACAATTAGCTGGAGCTGGAAATCTGTCAGTTGATGAATGTTGTCTTGAAAATTTCACCCTGAATAGTGTGAGCCTTAGTATTGTGGCAACGTGTGAAGAAAGTGTTTGCATTCACAAATTCCTACATTGTGAAATGTAAGTTAGCTTTGAAACAATAGGATGTAGGGCCAGGGAGTCTGAATGGACAAAACGATTTGGATGATTAAAGAGTGAATTTTAATGATGTCCTTTGAAGGAGCCGTTTACTGTAAATGTCCCAAGACAATGAAATGCTTCAAAGGAAATATCCCGATTGACAGAAATGGTTCCCCAATGTCTGAAAGATTTCCCACGTCTTCAGAGACATGAAGGGGGCGGACATTGTAAGCTACAGATCATGAGGTGCTAGAGAATCACAGAATTGAAGTTGTGGGGACCTCTCCTGTTTCAGAATGTCAGTTTTGATGTTTAACTCTGTGAAACTTGGTTAATGATTCTTAAAGCAGAAAGTTCCAATCCAATCTGTAACCTGCACTTCAAATTCCAAAGAGATATGTACACCTTAAGTGAATGAGTGAAATAATGAAAGATGGATTTCATTATAGGCAAATGTGTGGCTGCCCTCTTTAAAAAGGATGGAACAGGTTACATTATAAATGGTGAAAAGCTGCAAACAGTGAGGGTCCAAAGAGTCCCTATCCATTTGTGTCAAGACTAAGAAAACATCAAACAGTTCCAATGAGAAATTAAATTTGATATTTGGGATAAAGCTGGTTAAAAACTCACACTACCCATTCCACGAATCAGCCTCTGTAACCCGCACTTCAGCACATCACAAGAAAAATGATATTTTCAACTGTTCTTGATTCCAGTCTGTTACTCAATTCCGGGTATCTATTATTCTATATATATATACCCCCTGCACCCCTCAATTAGATTCCAGCCTGTAACTCAATGCCGGGTATCGATTATTCTATATATAAACTCCCCGAACCCCTCGAATAGATTCCAGTCTGTAACTCACTCCCAGGTATCTATTATTCTCTATATAAACCCACTGAACCCCTCGATTAGATTGCAGTCTGTAACTCAATCCCAGGTATTTATTATTCTATATATAAACCCCCTGAACCCCTCGATTAGATTCCAGTCTGTAACTCAATCCCGGGTATTTTTTATTCTATATATAAACCCCCTGATCCCTTCGATTAGATTCCAGTCTGTAACTCAATCCCGGGTATCGATAATTCTATATATAAACACCTCATTCCCCTCGATGAGATTCCGTTCTTTAACTCACTCCCGGATATCTTTTATTCGATATATATTATATCTACATGATTTATATATAAACCACCCCGAACCCCTCGATTAAATTTCAGCCCATAACTCACTCCCGGGCATCTGTTAATCTATATATAAACACCCCAAACCCCTCTGTTAGATTCCTGCCTGTAACTCACTGCCGGGTGTCTGTTATTCTATATATAAACCACCCCAAACCCCTCCGTTAGATTCCTGCCTGTAACTCACTGCCGGGTGTCTGTTATTCTATATATAAACCACCCCAAACCCCTCCGTTAGATTCCTGCCTGTAACTCACTGCCGGGTGTCTGTTATTCTATATTTAAACCACCCCGAATGCCTCGATTAAATTCCAGCCTGTAAATCACTCCCGGGTGTTTGTTATTCTATATATAAACCCCACAAATCCCTCGATTAGATTCCAGTCTGTTACTCACTCCCGAGTATCTGTTATTCTATATATAAACCACCCCGAACCCCTCTATTAGATTCCAGCACTTCCACATCACAAGTTGAGGAAGGGGTCTCCCCCCATTTTAATGTTGGTTAAAGGCTCTCCCGCCAATTTTAAGATGGAGAAGGGATGTCTCACAGGATATTGTCCTTTACACTCAATAATGTTAACACATTTTTGAACATTTTCAGTTTCCCCCTACACTTTCTCTTTCTGTCACCCTGTCTCGTTCCGTCTCTCCCTCTCCCACCCCATCTCTCTGCCACCTTATATATTTCTCTGTTTCTCTCTCTCACCCCATATCTTTACCCTACACTCGCTCCCCTCTCTTCATCTCTCTCTCTCAACTCATCCCTTTTTTATCGCTTGATCTCCTCTCTCTATCTCACTCGCTTACCCAGCTCTCTATCCCTCTCTCCCTACCTCTCTTCCTCTGAGAATCTAGTCTACAAACACCAGGCAGCCATTTTAGGTTTGTTCACAGTGGCCATTATATGTCCCCACAGCAATGGGACACTTAGGACAGAGTTGACTCATGTAACATTAGTATTTTAAACGTGACAGAGACACAGGTATGGAGACATAAATTCCACGTGTATTCCCTGGAATAGTGGAGGATCCGGGCGTTCACTCCCACACTTTGCTGCTGTGAATTTGAATTCTGAATTTTCTAAAACTGAATCTGGAAGTAAAAACCCCCGGGATAGAATGATTCACATTCTTTCTGCTGCTGCAAAGCCCGTGTCTGTGTCTGTTTCTCAGTATTTATTAACAATTTAAGATAATAGTTTAGAATGCCACAAGTTTGCCATAATGTCTGGAAAGAGGGTTGAAACAGAGGGGCTGAGGTAGCAAAACAAGAGGAGGGGGTGTGAATAGACACAGGATCTGGGGGTCTCCAATGTGTAGACTCTGCCCAGCTCCCAGTCACATCTTTTAGAAATGGCCGAATTGCGAAAATGAATCCAGGGACAGTAAAGGAAGTGACTCACTAACAATGAGAGCATTTTAAAGATTCATTCATTCACTGCAAAGCGCTCAGTGTTTCTGAGGTTCTGAAGGGGTCGGGGGTCTTCACTGTACGTGTCCTGGGAGTGTTTGATGGTGACAGTGTAGAGGCAGCTATACTCTGTATCTAACCCTGTGCTTTACCTGCCCTGGGAGTGTTTGATGGGGACGGCGTAGAGGGAGATTTACTCTGAATCTAACCCTGTGCTGTACCTGTCTTTGGAGTGTTTGATGGGGACAGTATAGAGGGAGCTTTACTCTGTATCTAACCCCGTGCTGTACTTGCCCTGGGAGTGTTTGATGGGGACAGTGCAGAGGAAGCTTTATTCTGTATCTAAACCCGTGTTGTACCTGCCCTGGGAGTGTTTGATGGTCACAGTGTAGAGGGAGCTTTATTCTTTATCTAAAACCATGCTGTACCAGTCCTGGGACTGTTTGATGGGGACAGTGTAGAGGTAGCTTTGCTTTGTATCTAACCCCCTGCTGTACCTGAGCTGGGAGTGTTTGATGGGGACGGTGTAGAGGAAGCTTTACTCTGTATCTAACACAGTGCTGTACCTGCCCTGGAATGTTTGATGGGAACAGTGTAGAGGGAGCTTTACTCTGTATCTAAACCCGTGCTGTACCTGTCCTGCGAGTGTTTGATGGGGACAGTATCGAGGGAGCTTTACTCCTTATCTAACCATGTCCTGTTCCAGTCCTGGGAGTATTTGATGGGGACAGTGTAGAGGCAGCTTAGCTCTATATCTATCCCAGTGCTGTACCTGTCCATGGAGGGTTTGATGGGGACAGTGTATAGGGAGCTTTACTCTGTATCTAACCCCGTGCTTTACCTATCCTGGGAGTGTTTCATGGGGACAGTGTAGAGGAAGATTTACTCTGTATCTAACCCTTTGCTGTACCTGTCCTGGGAGTGTTTGATGGGGACAGTATAGAGGGAGCTTTACTCTGTATCTAACCTCGTGCTGTACGTGCCCTGGGAGTGTTTGATGGGGACAGTGCAGAGGGAGCTTTATTCTGTATCTAAACCCGTGCTTTCCCTGCCCTGGGAGTTTTTGATGGGGACAGTGTAGACGGAGCTTAACTCTGTATCTAATCCCGTGCTGTACCTGTCCTGGGATTGTTTGATGATGACAGTATCGAGGGAGCTTTAATCTGTATCTAGCCCCGTGCTGTACCTGCCCTGGGAGTGTTTGATGGGGACAGTGTAGAGGGAGCTTTACTCTGTATCTAACCCTGTCCTGTTCCAGTCCTGGGAGCGTTTGATGGAGACAGTGTAGAGGGAGCTTTACTCTGTATCTAACCCAATGCTGTTCCTGCCCTGGGAGTGTTTGATGGGGAAAGTGTAGAGGGAGCTATGTTCTGTATCTAACCCCATGCTGTTCTTGTCCTGGGAGTGGTTGATGGGGACAGTATAGATGGAGCTATACTCTGTATCTAACCCAGTGCTGTACTTGCCCTGGGAGTGTTTGATGATGACAGTGCAGTGGGACCTTTATTCTGTATTTAAACCCGTGCTGTACCTGTCCTGGGAGTGTTTGATGGGGACAGTGTAGAGGAGGTTTTACTCTGTATCTAACCCCGTAATGTACCTGCACTGGGAGTGTTTGATGGGGACGGTGTAGCGGGAGCTTTACTCTGTATCTAACCCCGTGCTGTACCTGTCCTGTGAGGGTTTGATGGGGACAGTTTAGAGTGAGCTTTACTCTGTATACAACCCTGTCTTGTACCTGCCCTGGGAGTGCTTCATGGGGACCGTGTAGAGGGAGCTTTACTCTGAATCTTACCCCGGGCAGCACCAGTCCTGGGAGTTTTAGATGGGGACAGGTTAGAGGGAGATTTACTCTGTATCTAACCCTGTGCTGTAACTGCCGTGGGAGTGTATGATGGGCACAGTGTAGGGGGAGTTTTTCTCTGTTTCTAACACCGGGCTGTACTAGTCCTGGGAGTGTTTGATGGGTAAAGTATCGAGGGAGCTTTACTCTGTATCTAACCCCGTGCTGTACCTGTACTGGGAGTGTTTGATGGGGACAGTATCGAGGGAGCTTTACTCTGTATCTAACCCCGTGCTCTACCTGTCCTGGGAGTGTTTGATGGGTACAGTAGCGAGGGAGCTTTACTCTGTATCTAACCCTGTGGTGTACCTGTACTGGGAACTTTAGTTGGATACATTATCAAGTGAAATTTTCTCTGCATCTAACCCCGTGCTGTACCTGTCCTGGGAGTGTTTGATGGGGACAGTATCGAGGAAGTTTAACTCTGTACCTATCCCCGTGCTGAACCTGTCCTGGGAGTGTTTGATGGGCACAGTATTGAGGGGGCTTTACTCTGTATCTAACCCCGTGCTGTACCTGTCCTGGGAGTTTTTGATGGGGACGGTGTAGAGGAAGCTTTACTCTGTATCTAACACAGTGCTGTACCTGCCCTTGGATGTTTGATGGGAACAGTGTAGAGGGAGCTTTACTCTGTATCTAAACCCGTGCTGTACCTGTCCTGCGAGTGTTTGATGGGGACAGTATCGAGGGAGCTTTAATCCTTATCTAACCATGTCCTGTTCCAGTCCTGGGAGTGTTTGATGGGGACAGTGTAGAGGGAGCTTTACTCTGTATCTATCCCAGTGCTGTACCTGTCCATGGAGGGTTTGATGGGGAAAGTGTAGAGGGAGCTTTCCTCTGAATCTAACCCCGTGCTTTACCTATCCTGGGAGTGTTTCATGGGAGCAGTGTAGAGGAAGCTTTAATCCGTATCTAACCCTTTGCTGTACCTCT
This sequence comes from Cetorhinus maximus, assembly GCF_964194155.1. Classification (NCBI taxonomy): domain Eukaryota; kingdom Metazoa; phylum Chordata; class Chondrichthyes; order Lamniformes; family Cetorhinidae; genus Cetorhinus; species Cetorhinus maximus. Next base: position 179,061 of record NW_027596644.1, read on the forward strand.
CCTGGGAGTGTTTGATGGGGACAGTATAGAGGGAGCTTAACTCTGTATCTAACCTCGTGCTGTACGTGCCCTGGGAGTGTTTGATGGGGACAGTGCAGAGGGAGATTTATTCTGTATCTAAACCCGTGCTGTCCCTGCCCTGGGAGTGTTTGATGGGGACGGTGTAAAGGAAGTTTTACTCTGTATCTAACCCCGTAATGTACCTGTCCTGGGAGTGTCTGATGGGGACGTTGTAAAGGGAGCTTTACTCTGTATCTAACCCCGTGCTGTACCTGTCCTGGGAGGGTTTGATGGGGAGAGTTTAGAGGTAGCTTTACTCTGTATATAAACCAGTCCTGTACCTGCCCTGGGAGTGCTTCATGTGGACAGTGTAGAGGGAACTTTACTCTGAATCTTACCCCGGGCAGTACCAGTCCTGGGAGTGTTTGATGGGGACAGGTTAGAGGGAGATTTACTCTGTATCTAACCCCGTGCTGTGCCAGTCATGTGAGTGTTTGATGGGGAGAGTATAGAGGGAGATTTACACTGTATCTAACCCTGTGCTGTAGGGGACCTGGGAGTGCTTGATGGGGACAGTGTAGAGGGAGCTTTACTCTGTATCTAACCCAATGCTTTTCCTGACATGGGAGTGTTTGATGGGGAAAGTGTAGAGGTAGCTTTACTCAGTATCTAACCCTGTCCTGTTCCTGTCCTGGGAGTGTTTTATGGGGACAGTATAGAGGGAGATTTACTCTGTATCTAACCCTGTTCTGTTCCTGTCCAGGGAGTGTTTTATGGGAACAGTGCAGAGGGAGCTTCACCTTGTATCAAACCCTGTGCTGTACCTGTCCTGGGAGTGTTTGATGGGGACAGTATAGAGGGAGCTTTACTCTGTATCTAACCCAGTGTTGTACGTGCCCTGGGAGTGTTTGATGATGACAGTGCAGTGGGACCTTTATTCTGTATCTAACCCTGTGCTGTAGCAGTCCTGGGTGTGTTTGATGGGGAAAGTGTAGAGGTAACTTTACTCTGTATCTAACCCTGTCCTGTTCCTGTCCTGGGAGTGTTTGATGGAGACAGTGTAGAGGGAGCTTTACTCTGTATCTAACCCTGTCCTGTTCCAGTCCTGGGAGTGTTTGATGGGGAAAGTGTAGAGGTAGCTTTATTCTGTATCTAACCCTGTCCTGTTCCTGTCCTGGGAGTGTTTGATGGGGACAGTATCGAGGGAGCTTTACTCTGTATCTAACCCTGTTCTGCTCCTGTCCAGGGAGTGTTTGATGGGGACAGTGCAGAGGGAGCTTTACTCTGTATCTAACACTGTGCTGTACCTGTCCTGGGAGTGTTTGATGGGGACAGTATTGAGGGAGCTTTACTCTTTATCTAACCCAGTGCTGTACTTGCCCTGGGAGTGTTTGATGATGACAGTGCAGTGCGACCTTAATTCTGTATCTAAACCCGTGCTGTACCTGGCCTGGGACTGTTTGATGGGGACGGTGTAGAGGGAGATTTACCCAGTATCTAACACCGTGCTGTACCTGTCCTGGAGTGTTTGATGGGGACAGTGTAGAGGCAGCTTTACCTTGTATCAAACCCTGTGCTGTACCTGTCCTGGGAGTGTTTGATGGGGACAGTATAGAGGGAGCTTTACTCTGTATCTAACCCAGAGCTGTACGTGCCCTGGGAGTGTTTGATGATGACAGTGCAGTGGGACCTTTATTCTGTATCTAAACCAGTGCTGCACCTGGCCTGGGAGTGTTTGATGGGGACGGTATAGTGGGAGATTTACTCTGTATCTAACACCGTGCTGTACCTGTCCTGGGAGTGTTTTATGGGGACAGTGTAGAGGAAGTTTTACTCTGTATCTAACCCCGTAATGTACCTGCACTGGGATTGTTTGATGGGGACGGTGTAGCGGGAGCTTTACTCTGTATCTAACCCCGTGCTGTACCTGTCCTGTGAGGGTTTGATGGGGACAGTTTAGAGTGAGCTTTACTCTGTATACAACCCTGTCTTGTACCTGCCCTGGGAGTGCTTCATGGGGACCGTGTAGAGGGAGCTTTACTCTGAATCTTACCCCGGGCAGCACCAGTCCTGGGAGTTTTAGATGGGGACAGGTTAGAGGGAGATTTACTCTGTATCTAACCCTGTGCTGTAACTGCCGTGGGAGTGTATGATGGGCACAGTGTAGGGGGAGTTTTTCTCTGTTTCTAACACCGGGCTGTACTAGTCCTGGGAGTGTTTGATGGGTAAAGTATCGAGGGAGCTTTACTCTGTATCTAACCCCGTGCTGTACCTGTACTGGGAGTGTTTGATGGGGACAGTATCGAGGGAGCTTTACTCTGTATCTAACCCCGTGCTCTACCTGTCCTGGGAGTGTTTGATGGGTACAGTAGCGAGGGAGCTTTACTCTGTATCTAACCCTGTGGTGTACCTGTACTGGGAACTTTAGTTGGATACATTATCAAGTGAAATTTTCTCTGCATCTAACCCCGTGCTGTACCTGTCCTGGGAGTGTTTGATGGGGACAGTATCGAGGAAGTTTAACTCTGTACCTATCCCCGTGCTGAACCTGTCCTGGGAGTGTTTGATGGGCACAGTATTGAGGGGGCTTTACTCTGTATCTAACCCCGTGCTGTACCTGTCCTGGGAGTTTTTGATGGGGACGGTGTAGAGGAAGCTTTACTCTGTATCTAACACAGTGCTGTACCTGCCCTTGGATGTTTGATGGGAACAGTGTAGAGGGAGCTTTACTCTGTATCTAAACCCGTGCTGTACCTGTCCTGCGAGTGTTTGATGGGGACAGTATTGAGGGAGCTTTAATCCTTATCTAACCATGTCCTGTTCCAGTCCTGGGAGTGTTTGATGGGGACAGTGTAGAGGGAGCTTTACTCTGTATCTATCCCAGTGCTGTACCTGTCCATGGAGGGTTTGATGGGGAAAGTGTAGAGGGAGCTTTCCTCTGAATCTAACCCCGTGCTTTACCTATCCTGGGAGTGTTTCATGGGAGCAGTGTAGAGGAAGCTTTAATCCGTATCTAACCCTTTGCTGTACCTCTCCTGGGAGTGTTTGATGGGGACAGTATAGAGGGAGCTTAACTCTGTATCTAACCTCGTGCTGTACGTGCCCTGGGAGTGTTTGATGGGGACAGTGCAGAGGGAGATTTATTCTGTATCTAAACCCGTGCTGTCCCTGCCCTGGGAGTGTTTGATGGGGACGGTGTAAAGGAAGTTTTACTCTGTATCTAACCCCGTAATGTACCTGTCCTGGGAGTGTCTGATGGGGACGTTGTAAAGGGAGCTTTACTCTGTATCTAACCCCGTGCTGTACCTGTCCTGGGAGGGTTTGATGGGGAGAGTTTAGAGGTAGCTTTACTCTGTATATAAACCAGTCCTGTACCTGCCCTGGGAGTGCTTCATGTGGACAGTGTAGAGGGAACTTTACTCTGAATCTTACCCCGGGCAGTACCAGTCCTGGGAGTGTTTGATGGGGACAGGTTAGAGGGAGATTTACTCTGTATCTAACCCCGTGCTGTGCCAGTCATGTGAGTGTTTGATGGGGAGAGTATAGAGGGAGATTTACACTGTATCTAACCCTGTGCTGTAGGGGACCTGGGAGTGCTTGATGGGGACAGTGTAGAGGGAGCTTTACTCTGTATCTAACCCAATGCTTTTCCTGACATGGGAGTGTTTGATGGGGAAAGTGTAGAGGTAGCTTTACTCAGTATCTAACCCTGTCCTGTTCCTGTCCTGGGAGTGTTTTATGGGGACAGTATAGAGGGAGATTTACTCTGTATCTAACCCTGTTCTGTTCCTGTCCAGGGAGTGTTTTATGGGAACAGTGCAGAGGGAGCTTCACCTTGTATCAAACCCTGTGCTGTACCTGTCCTGGGAGTGTTTGATGGGGACAGTATAGAGGGAGCTTTACTCTGTATCTAACCCAGTGTTGTACGTGCCCTGGGAGTGTTTGATGATGACAGTGCAGTGGGACCTTTATTCTGTATCTAACCCTGTGCTGTAGCAGTCCTGGGTGTGTTTGATGGGGAAAGTGTAGAGGTAACTTTACTCTGTATCTAACCCTGTCCTGTTCCTGTCCTGGGAGTGTTTGATGGAGACAGTGTAGAGGGAGCTTTACTCTGTATCTAACCCTGTCCTGTTCCAGTCCTGGGAGTGTTTGATGGGGAAAGTGTAGAGGTAGCTTTATTCTGTATCTAACCCTGTCCTGTTCCTGTCCTGGGAGTGTTTGATGGGGACAGTATCGAGGGAGCTTTACTCTGTATCTAACCCTGTTCTGCTCCTGTCCAGGGAGTGTTTGATGGGGACAGTGCAGAGGGAGCTTTACTCTGTATCTAACACTGTGCTGTACCTGTCCTGGGAGTGTTTGATGGGGACAGTATTGAGGGAGCTTTACTCTTTATCTAACCCAGTGCTGTACTTGCCCTGGGAGTGTTTGATGATGACAGTGCAGTGCGACCTTAATTCTGTATCTAAACCCGTGCTGTACCTGGCCTGGGACTGTTTGATGGGGACGGTGTAGAGGGAGATTTACCCAGTATCTAACACCGTGCTGTACCTGTCCTGGAGTGTTTGATGGGGACAGTGTAGAGGCAGCTTTACCTTGTATCAAACCCTGTGCTGTACCTGTCCTGGGAGTGTTTGATGGGGACAGTATAGAGGGAGCTTTACTCTGTATCTAACCCAGAGCTGTACGTGCCCTGGGAGTGTTTGATGATGACAGTGCAGTGGGACCTTTATTCTGTATCTAAACCAGTGCTGCACCTGGCCTGGGAGTGTTTGATGGGGACGGTATAGTGGGAGATTTACTCTGTATCTAACACCGTGCTGTACCTGTCCTGGGAGTGTTTTATGGGGACAGTGTAGAGGAAGTTTTACTCTGTATCTAACCCCGTAATGTACCTGCACTGGGATTGTTTGATGGGGACGGTGTAGCGGGAGCTTTACTCTGTATCTAACCCCGTGCTGTACCTGTCCTGTGAGGGTTTGATGGGGATAGTTTAGAGTGAGCTTTACTCTGTATATAACCTTGTCTTGTACCTGCCCTGGGAGTGCTTCATGGGGACTGTGTAGAGGGAGCTTTACTCTGAATCTTACCCCGGGCAGTACCAGTCCTGGGAGTTTTAGATGGGGACAGGTTAGAGGGAGATTTACTCTGTATCTAACCCTGTGCTGTAACTGCCGTGGGAGTGTGTGATGGGCACAGTGTAGGGGGAGTTTTTCTCTGTTTCTAACACCGGGCTGTACTAGTCCTGGGAGTGTTTGATGGGTAAAGTATCGAGGGAGCTTTACTCTGTATCTAACCACGTGCTGTATCTGTACTGGGAATTTTTGATGGATACATTATCGAGGGAACTTTTCTCTGCATCTAACTCCGTGCTGTACCTGTCCTGGGAGTGTTTGATGGGGACAGTATCGACGGAGCTTTACTCTGTATCTAACCCCGTGCTGTACCTGTCCTGGGAGTGTTTGATGGGTACAGTAGCGAGGGAGCTTTACTCTGTTTCTAACCCTGTGGTGTACCTGTACTGGGAAATTTAGTTGGATACATTATCAAGTGAAATTTTCTCTGCATCTAACCCCGTGCTGTACCTGTCCTGGGAGTGTTTGATGGGGACAGTATTGAGGAAGTTTAACTCTGTACCTATCCCCGTGCTGAACCTGTCCTGGGAGTGTTTGATGGGCACAGTATTGAGGGGGCTTTACTCTGTATCTAACCCCGTGCTGTACCTGTCCTGGGAGTTTTTGATAGGGACGGTGTAGAGGAAGCTTTACTCTGTTTCTATCACAGTGCTGTACCTGCCTTTGGATGTTTGATGGGAACAGTGTAGAGGGAGCTTTACTCTGTATCTAAACCCGTGCTGTACCTGTCCTGAGAGTGTTTGATGGTGACAGTATCGAGGGAGCTTTACTCCTTATCTAACCATGTCCTGTTCCAGTCCTGGGAGTGTTTGATGGGGACAGTGTAGAGGGAGCTTTACTCTGTATCTATCCCAGTGCTGTACCTGTCCATGGAGGGTTTGATGGGGAAAGTGTAGAGGGAGCTTTACTCTGTATCTAACCCCGTGCTTTACCTATCCTGGGAGTGTTTCATGGGAGCAGTGTAGAGGAAGCTTTACTCTGTATCTAACCCTTTGCTGGACCTGTCCTGGGAGTGTTTGATGGGGACAGTATAGAGGGAGCTTAACTCTGTATCTAACCTCGTGCTGTACGTGCCCTGGGAGTGTTTGATGGGGACAGTGCAGAGGGAGCTTTATTCTGTATCTAAACCCGTGCTGTCCCTGCCCTGGGAGTCTTTTATGGGGACAGTGTAGAGGGAGCTTCACTCTGTATCTAATCCCGTGCTGTACCTGTCCTGGGATTGTTTGATGATGACAGTATCGAGGGAGCTTTGATCTGTATCTAGCCCCGTGCTGCACCTGCCCTGGGAGTGTTTGATGGGGACAGTGTAGAGAGAGCTTTACTCTGTATCTAACCCTGTGCTGTTCAGTCCTGGGAGTGTTTGATGGGGAAAGTGTAGAGGTAGCTTTACTCTGTATCTAACCCTGTCCTGTTCCTGTCCTGGGAGTGTTTGATGGGGACAGTATAGAGGGAGCTTTACTCTGTATCTAACCCTGTCCTGTTCCAGTCCTGGGAGTGTTTGATGGAGACAGTGTAGAGGGAGCTTTACTCTGTATCTAACCCAGTGCTGTTCCTGCCCTGGGAGTGTTTGATGGGGAAAGTGTAGAGGTAGCTTTATTCTGTATCTAACCCTGTCCTGTTCCTGTCCTGGGAGTGTTTGATGGGGACAGTGCAGAGGGAGCTTTACTCTGTATCTAACACTGTGCTGTACCTGTCCTGGGAGTGTTTGATTGGGACAGTATAGAGGGAGCTTTACTCTTTATCTAACCCAGTGCTGTACTTGCCCTGGGTGTGTTTGATGATGACAGTGCAGTGCGACCTTTATTCTGTATCTAAACCCGTGCTGTACCTGGCCTGGGACTGTTTGATGGGGACGGTGTAGAGGGAACTTTACTCTGTATCTAACCCTGTGCTGTACCAGTCCTGGGAGTGTTTGATGGGGAGAGTATAGATGGAGGTTTACACTGTAGCTAACCCTGTGCTGTACCCGTCCTGGAGTGTTTGATGGGGACGGTGTAAAGGAAGTTTTACTCTGTATCTAACCCCGTAATGTACCTGCACTGGGAGTGTTTGATGGGGACGGTGTAAAGGGAGCTTTACTCTGTATCTAACCCCGTGCTGTACCTGTCCTGGGAGGGTTTGATGTGGACAGTTTAGAGGGAGCTTTACTCTGTATATAAACCTGTCCTGTACCTGCCCTGGGAGTGCTTCATGAGGACAGTGTAGAGGGAACTTTACTCTGAATCTTACCCCGGGCAGTACCAGTCCTGGGAGTGTTTGACGGGGACAGGTTAGAGGGAGATTTACTCTGTATCTAATCCCGTGCTGTGCCAGTCATGTGAGTGTTTGATGGGGAGAGTATAGAGGGAGGTTTACACTGTATCTAACCCTGTGCTGTAGGGGACCTGGGAGTGTTTGATGGAGACAGTGTAGAGGGCGATTTACTCTGTATCTAACCCAATGCTTTTCCTGACCTGGGAGTGTTTGATGGGGAAAGTGTAGAGGTAGCTTTACTCAGTATCTAACCCTGTCCTGTTCCTGTCCTGGGAGTGTTTGATGGGGACAGTATATAGGGAGCTTTACTCTGTATCTAACCCTGTTCTGTTCCTGTCCAGGGTGTGTTTTATGGGAACAGTGCAGAGGGAGCTTTACCTTGTATCAAACCCTGTGCTGTACCTGTCCTGGGAATGTTTGATGGGGAAGGTATAGAGGGAGCTTTGCTCTGTATCTAACCCAGTGCTGTACGTGCCCTGGGAGTGTTTGATGATGACAGTGCAGTGGGACCTTTATTCTGTATCTAAACCAGTGCTGCACCTGGCCTGGGAGTGTTTGATGGGGACGGTGAAGTGGGAGATTTACTCTGTATCTCACACCGTGCTGTACCTGTCCTGGGAGTGTTTGATGGGGACAGTGTAGAGGAAGTTTTACTCTGTATCTAACCCCGTAATGTACCTGCACTGGGAGTGTTTGATGGGGACGGTGTAGCGGGAGCTTTACTCTGTATATAACCCTGTCTTGTACCTGCCCTGGGAGTGCTTCATGGGGACTGTGTAGAGGGAGCTTTACTCTGAATCTTACCCCGGGCAGTACCAGTCCTGGGAGTTTTAGATGGGGACAGGTTAAAGGGAGATTTACTCTGTATCTAACCCTGTGCTGTAACTGCCGTGGGAGTGTATGATGGGCACAGTGTAGGGGGAGTTTTTCTCTGTTTCTAACACCGGGCTGTACTAGTCCTGGGAGTGTTTGATGGGTACAGTATCGAGGGAGCTTTACTCTGTATCTAACCCCGTGCTGTATCTGTAGTGGGAATTTTAGATGGATACATTATCGATGGAACTTTTCTCTGCATCTAACTCCGTGCTGTACCTGTCCTGGGAGTGTTTGATGGGGACAGTATCGAGGGAGCTTTACTCTGTATCTAACCCCGTGCTCTACCTGTCCTGGGAGTGTTTGATGGGTACAGTAGCGAGGGAGCTTTACTCTGTATCTAACCCTGTGGTGTACCTGTACTGGGAACTTTAGTTGGATACATTATCAAGCGAAATTTTCTCTGCATCTAACCCCGTGCTGTACCTGTCCTGGGAGTGTTTGATGGGGACAGTATCGAGGAAGTTTAACTCTGTACCTATCCCCGTGCTGAACCTGTCCTGGGAGTGTTTGATGGGCACAGTATTGAGGGGGCTTTACTCTGTATCTAACCCCGTGCTGTACCTGTCCTGGGAGTTTTTGATGGGGACGGTGTAGAGGAAGCTTTACTCTGTATCTAACACAGTGCTGTACCTGCCCTTGGATGTTTGATGGGAACAGTGTAGAGGGAGCTTTACTCTGTATCTAAACCCGTGCTGTACCTGTCCTGTGAGTGTTTGATGGGTACAGTATCGAGGGAGCTTTACTCCTTATCTAACCATGTCCTGTTCCAGTCCTGGGAGTGTTTGATGGGGACAGTGTAGAGGGAGCTTTACTCTGTATCTATCCCAGTGCTGTACCTGTCCATGGAGGGTTTGATGGGGAAAGTGTAGAGGGAGCTTTACTCTGTATCTAACCCCGTGCTTTACCTATCCTGGGAGTGTTTCATGAGAGCAGTGTAGAGGAAGCTTTACTCTGTATCTAACCCTTTGCTGTACCTGTCCTGGGAGTGTTTGATGGGGACAGTATAGAGGGAGCTTAACTCTGTATCTAACCTCGTGCTGTACGTGCCCTGGGAGTGTTTGTTGGGGACAGTGCAGAGGGAGATTTATTCTGTATCTAAACCCGTGCTGTCCATGCCCTGGGAGTGTTTGATGGGGACAGTGTAGAGGGAGCTTCACTCAATATCTAATCCCGTGCTGTACCTGTCCTGGGATTGTTTGATGATGACAGTGTCGAGGGAGCTTTGATCTGTATCTAGCCCCGTGCTGTACCTGCCCTGGGAGTGTTTGATGGGGACAGTGTCGAGAGAGCTTTACTCTGTATCTAACCCTGTGCTGTAGCAGTCCTGGGAGTGTTTGATGGGGAAAGTGTAGAGGTAGCTTTACTCTGTATCTAACCCTGTCCTGTTCCTGTCCTGGGAGTGTTTGATGGGGACAGTATAGAGGGAGCTGTACTCTGTATCTAACCCTGTTCTGTTCCAGTCCTGGGAGTGTTTGATGGAGATAGTGTAGAGGGAGCTTTACTCTGTATCTAACCCAATGCTATTCCTGCCCTGGGAGTGTTTGATGGGGAAAGTGTAGAGGGAGCTATGTTCTGTATCTAACCCCGTGCTGTTCTTGTCCTGCGAGTGTTTGATGCGGACAATATAGAGGGAGCTTTACTCTGCATCTAACCCTGTTCTGTTCCTGTCCAGGGAGTGTTTGATGGGAACAGTGCAGAGGGAGCTTTACTCTGTATCTAACCCTGTGCTGTAGCTGTCCTGGGAGTGTTTGATGGTGACAGTTTAGATGGAGCTTTACTCTGTATCAAACCCAGTGCTTTACTTGCCCTGGGAGTGTTTGATGATGACAGTGCAGTGTACCTTTATTCTGTATATAAACCCGTGCTGTACCTGGCCTGGGAGTGTTTGATGGGGACGGTGTAGTGGGAGATTTACTCCGTATCTAACACCGTGCTGTACCTGCCCTGGGAGTGTTTGAATGGGACACTGTAGAGGAAGTTTTACTCTGTATCTAACCCATCTAATGTACGTGCACTGGGAGTGTTTGATGGGGACGGTGTAAAGGGAGTTTTACTCTCTATCTAACCCCGTGCAGTACCTGTCGTGGGAGGGTTTGATGGGGACAGTTTTGAGGGAGCTTTACTCTGTATATAAACCTGTCCTGTACCTGCCCTGGGAGTGCTTCATGAGGACAGTGTAGAGGGAGCTTTACTCTGAATCTTACCCCGGGCAGTACCAGTCCTGGGAGTGTTTGATGGGTACAGGTTAGAGGGAGATTTACTCTGTATCTAACCCCGTGCTGTGCCAGTCCTGTGAGTGTTTGATGGGGAGAGTATAGAGGGAGGTATACACTGTATCTAACCCTGTGCTGTAGGGGACCTGGGAGTGTTTGATGGAGACAGTGCAGAGGTAGCTTTACTCTGTATCTAACCCAATGTTTTTTCTGACCTGGTAGTGTTTGATGGAGACAGTGTAGAGGTAGCTTTACGCTGTATCTAACCCTGTCCTGTTCCTGTCCTGGGAGTGTCTGATGGGGACAGTATAGAGGGAGCTTTACTCTGTATATAACCCTGTTCTGTTCCTGTCGAGGGAGTGTTTTATGGGAACAATGCAGAGGGAGCTTTACCTTGTATCAAACCCTGTGCTGTACCTGTCCTGGGTTTGTTTGATGGGGACAATATAGAGAGAGCTTTACTCTGTATCTAACCCAGTGCTGTATGTGCCCTGGGAGTGTTTGATGATGACAGTGCAGTGGGACCTTTATTCTGTATCTAAACCAGTGCTGCACCTGGCCTGGGAGTGTTTGATGGGGATGGAGTAGTGGGAGATTTACTCTGTATCTCACACGGAGCTATACCTGTCCTGGGAGTGTTTGATGGGGACAGTGTAGAGGAAGTTTTACTCTGTATCTAACCCCGTAATGTACCTGCACTGGGAGTGTTTGATGGGGACGGTGTAGAGGGAGCTTTACTCTCTATCTAACCCCGTGCTGTACCTGTGCTGGGAGGGTTTGATGGGGACAGTTTAGAATGAGCTTTACTCTGTATATAACCCTGTCCTGTACCTGCACTGGGAGTGCTTCCTGGGGACTGTGTAGAGGGAGCTTTACTCTGAATCCTACCCCGGGCAGTACCAGTCCTGGGAGTTTTAGATGGGGACAGGTTTAAGGGAGATTTACTCTGTATCTAACCCTGTGCTGTAACTGCCAAGGGAGTGTATGATGGGCACAGTGTAGGGGGAGTTTTTCTCTGTTTCTAACCCCGGGCTGTACTAGACCTGGGAGTGTTTGATGGGTACAGTATCGAGGGAGCTTTACTCTGTGTCTAGCCCCGTGCTGTACCTGTACTGGGAATTTTAGATGGATACATTATCGAAGGAACTTTTCTCTGCATCTAACACGGTGCTGTAACTGTCCTGGGAGTGTTTGATGGGGACAGTATCGAGGGAGCTTTACTCTGTATCTAACCCCGTGCTGTACCTGTCCTGGGAGTGTTTGATGGGTACAGTATCGAGGGAGCTTTAGTCTGTATCTAACACTGTGGTGTACCTGTACTGGGAATATTAGATGGATACATTATAGAGGGAAATTTTCTCTGCATCTAACCCCGTGCTGTACCTGTCCTGGGAGTGTTTGATGGGGACAGTATCGAGGAAGTTTAACTCTGCACCTAACCCCGTGCTGTACCTGTCCTGGGAGAGTTTGCTGGGGACAGTGTAGAGGAAGCTTTACTCTGTATCAAACCCTGTCCTGTACCTGCCCTGTGAGTGCTTGATGGGCACAGTGAAGACTGAGCTTTACTCTGTATCTAACTCTGTGCTGCACCAGTCCTGGGAGTGTTTGATGGGGAGAGCTTAGAGGGAAATTTAGACTGTATCTAACCCCGTGCTGTACCTGCCCTGGGAGTGTACGTTGGGCACAGTGTAGGGGGAGCTTTACTCTGTATCTAACCCCATGTTGTACCAGTCCTGGGAGTGTTTGATGGGGACAGTGTAGAGGGAGCTTTACTCTGTATCTAACCCCGTGCTGTACCAGTCCTGGGAGTGTTTGATGGCGATAGTGTAGACGGAACTTGACTCTGTATCTAACCCCTTGCTGTACCAGTCCTGGGAGTGTTTGATGGGGAGAGTATAGAGGGAGGTTTACACTGTATCTAACCCTGTGCTGTACCGGACTTGGGAGAGTTTGATGGGGACAGTGTAGGGGGAGCTTTACTCTGTATCAAACCCCATGCTGTACCTGTCCTGAGAGTGATTGATGGGGACAGATTAGAGTGAAATTTACTCTGTATCTAACCCCGTGCTGTACCTGCCCTGGGAGTGTATGATGGCCACAGTGTAGGGGCAGCTTTACTCTGTATCTAACCCCGTGCTGTACCAGTCCTGGGAGTGTTTGCACGGGAGAGAGTATAGAGGGAGCTTTACACTGTATCTAACCCTGTGCTGTAGGGGACCTGGGAGTGTTTGATTTAGACAGTGTAGAGGGAGATTTACTCTGTATCTAACCCTGTGCTTTTCCTCCCCTGGGAGTGTTTGATGGGGAAAGTGAAGAGGTAGCTTTACTCTGTATCTGACCCTGTCTTGTTCCCGTCGTGGGAGTGTTTGATGGGGACAGTATCGAGGGAGCTTTACTCTGTATCTAACCCAGTTCTGTTCCTGTCCAGGGAGTGTTTTAAGGGGACAGTGCAGAGGGAGCTTTACTCTGTATTTAACCCTGTGCTGTACCTGTCCTGGGAGTGTTTGATGGGGTCCGTATAGAGCTAGCTTTACTCTGTATCTAACCCAGTGCTGTACTTGTCCTGGGAGTGTATGATGATGACAGTGCAGTGTGACCATTATTCTGTATATAAACCCGTGCTGTACCTGCACTGGGAGTGTTTGATGGGGATCGTGTAGAGGGAGTTTTACTCTGTATCTAACCCTGTGCTGTACCTGTCGTGGGAGGGTTTGATGGGGAAGTTTAGAGGGAGCTTTACTCTGTATCTAACCCCGTGCTGTACCAGTCCTGTGAGAGTTTGATGGGGAGAGTATAGAGGGAGGTTTACCCTGTATCTAACCCTGTGCTGTAGCGGACCTGGTAGTGTTTGATGGAGACAGTGTAGAATGTGCTTTAGTCTGTATCTAACCCTGTCCTGTTCCTGTCCTGGGAGAGTTTGATGGGGACAGTATAGAGGGAGCTTTACTCTGTATCTAACCCTGTTCTGTTCCTGTCCAGGGAGTGTTTTATGGGAGCAGTGCAGAGGGAGCTTCACCTTGTATCAAACCGTGTGCTGTACCTGTCCTGGGAGTGTTTGATGGGCACAGTATTGAGGGAGCTTTACTCTGTAGCTAACCCAGTGCTGTACGTGCCCTGGGAGTGTTTGATGATGAAAGTGCAGTGGGATCTTTATTCTGTATCTAAACCCGTGCTGTACCTGGCCTGGGAGTGTTTGATGGGGACGGTGTAGTGGGAAATTTACTCTGTATCTAATCCCGTAATGTACCTGCCCTGGGAGTGTTTGATGGGGACGGTGTAGAGGGAGCTTTACTCTGTATCTAACCCCGTGCTGTACCTGTCCTGGGAGGGTTTGATGGGGACAGTTTAGAGGGAGCTTTACTCTGTATATAACCCTGTCCTGTAGCTGCCCTGGGAGTGCTTCATGGGGACTGTGTAGAGGGAGCTTTACTCTGAATCTTAAACCGGGCAGTACCAGTCCTGGGAGTTTTAGATGGGGACAGGTTAAACGGAGATTTACTCTGTATCTAACCCTGTGCTGTAACTGCCGTGGGAGTGTATGATGGGCACAGTGTAGGGGGAGTTTTTCTCTGTTTCTAACCCCGGGCTGTACTAGTCCTGGGAGTGTTTGATGGGGACAGTTTAGAGGAAGTTTTACTCTGTATCTAACCCCGTAATGTACCTGCACTGGGAATTATAGATGGATACATTATAGAGGGAAATTTTCTCTGCATCTAACCCCGTGCTGTACCCGTACTGGGAATTTTAGATGGATACATTATCGAGGGAACTTTTCTCTGCATCTAACCCCTTGCTGTACCTGTCCAGGGAGTGTTTGATGGGGACAGTATCGAGGGAGATTTACTCTGTATCTAACCCCGTGCTGTACCTGTCCTGGGAGTGTTTGATGGGGACAGTGTAGAGGAAGCTTTACTCAGTATCAAACCCTGTACTGTACCTGCCCTGGGAGTATTTGATGGGGAGGGTGTAGAGGGAGCTTTACTCTGAATCTTACCCCGGGCAGTACCAGTCCTGGGAGTTTTAGATGGGGACAGGTTAAAGGGAGATTTACTCTGTATCTAACCCTGTGCTGTAACTGCCCTGGGAGTGTATGATGGGCACAGTGTAGGGGGAGTTTTTCTCTGTTTCTAACACCGGGCTGTACTAGTCCTGGGAGTGTATTTTTGGGTAAAGTATCGAGGGAGCTTTACTCTGTATCTTACCCCGTGCTGTACCTGTACTGGGAATTTTAGATGGATACATTATAGAGGGAAATTTTCTCTGCATCTAACCCCGTGCTGTACCTGTCCTGGGAGTGTTTGATGGGGACAGTATCGAGGAAGTTTAACTCTGTACCTAACCCCGTGCTGTGCCTGTCCTGGGAGAGTTTGCTGGGGACAGTGTAGAGGAAGATTTACTCTGTATCTAACCCTGTCCTGTACCTGCCCTGTGAGTGCTTGATGGGCACAGTGAAGACTGTGCTTTAC